>NW_024412401.1:52805803-52871511 GCF_014898765.1 Herpailurus yagouaroundi | reverse complement strand
CGGCCCGCGCCCGCGAGTGGGCGCCGACGGGGACCCGCGCCGCGCTCCTCGGGGACCCCGCGGGCGGCCGGTGCCCGGCGCTCGCCTCCTGGAAGCCGCGGGTCGGCGCTCGCCCCCTAGGGCGCTGGGGCCTCCGCGCTCGAACAGAAACTGCTCTTCCATTGATTGGGCCCCGTTGGGCGAGCGGCCGGTGCGTGTGCCCCGAGCGAGCGCGTGCGGAAGGCAGAGGGCAGGAAGTAGGACTTCTGCAGCGACGGTGGCGGCGCGGCGCAGGGGACGGAGCCTTCCTTATTTATGTGTGTGCCGGCGTTCGCCTTCGCCGCCCGAAGACTTCAGGGAGCGTCTCCGAGCCGCGTTCCCAGCGTGTGAGGCACGGAAGGGCTGGCTGTCTGAGCACCATGATTACCCATTAACCTCCAAACTTTCCTTTTTCTTAACCCAAAGAATATCGGTGATTTTTGTCCACTGCTAGCAGAAGAGGAGAGGACCCAAGGCTCTTGAAATGCAGCAAAATCCTTATTTCTAAGCAGGCCCGAGATAGTGATATGCAGACCCCCTCTACTCCGTGAAGTTTTCTATCCTATGGATATCGGTCTTGAGATTTGAGATTGGAGAGCAGTCCTGTCTGCACTGGGTCCCGCAACCTCCATCCTTTCAATGCCCAGTTTTCTCTGGGACTGCTGGCCTTCCCTGGAGATCAGAGCGCTGCTTTGTGCCATGGGCTGTATTCAGAGCATCGGGGGCAAAGCCAGAGTCTTCCGGGAAGGCATCACCGTGATTGACGTGAAAGCCTCTATTGACCCCATCCCCACCAGCATCGATGAGTCCTCCAGCGTGGTGCTCCGCTACAGGACACCCCACTTCCGTGCCTCGGCCCAGGTGGTCATGCCACCCATCCCCAAGAAAGAGACCTGGGTCGTTGGCTGGATCCAGGCGTGCAGCCACATGGAGTTCTACAACCAGTATGGGGAACAGGGCATGTGAGTACTGCTCAGACACAAGCTGTCGGGGGTGGGGGGGTGGTCTTCTCGGGGGGGGGAGCTTGGAGGCCTGGGGTGGGAGGGAAGCTTCAGGCAGCGGTGGAAGCCGTCCCTGTGTCCTCCTTGGCCAGGTGATCTCCAGGGTTTGCCTGGTGATTCGGATCGGGGTCACGGCTCTGGGACCTCTCTTCCTGCTGTCACCGGCCCCTGGGGTTCCTGCGTCCTTCCCTGCGAGATGCTGAGAAAGCAGAGGCACGTTCCACCAGGTGTCTCTTTGGCAAAACAAGCGTGCTGTCCTGGGGCTGCTAGAGAGGCTGAGGCTTGGCACCCCCCTCTCGCTCCCCCCCCACCCCACCCCGGGGCTCAGGCCTCCCGGAGAGGTCCATGTGGCGGAAGTTAAGGAGAAGAGAGTGGAGCCCTCCATAGTTACTTGCACAGGTGCTGGGCTCGAACTTGTCTCTGCAGTGTTTTCACATGCATATCAGGACGGGGAGGTGGGGGGCGGGGGGAAACGCTTTGCTGTTCCGGTGTTTTGCTTGAGAGGGTGGCTCGTTTTAGAAACCGAGCCTTCTCGGTTCAGGGTATAGCGTTTTTCTCTCCCCGAGGCAGAAGGCCGCTTGATGTAGACATCCTGTGTCAGTGTCCAGAAGGCTCCAGAGGGGCCCTGACAGCTGAGAGGAGCCCACTGGCCTCTTCCCTCCAGCCTGGGGCCCAGAACGTTCCCAGGACAATGCACGTGTGGGTGCAGGACACGGGGAGCCGGCGCTTTCTTTCCTGGCGTGCGCTGGGGTTCCTGGGGGTGGCCGTCCCAGTGTGGAAAGAGAAGAGGTGGACAGGAAGGAAAGCCACTTAGCTTCCAGGGCCGCCTGAAGACAGGGAGGTGAAAATAGCTGTTTCCGAGCACGAGGTCCCTCTGAGAGAGCGAGGCGGGGCCCCAGGGACAGCTTCCCAACTGTGCCCGGGACTGGCGGGGGATACTCTCCCACGGCCAGCCTCTCCAGGTGCATGCTGCTTCTTCCCGGTTCTTCAAGGGAGGAGCGGAGCAGGGGAGCACCCCCAGGACTTGGGCCTTTTCCCGGGTCTCAGGACATCCTGGGCCCCTCTGAAGTTAGAGGGGGCGGGGAGGGGATGGAAGGTGGCAGGACGCTAAATCTCATTGCGTTTCCTTAGTGACTCTGAAGTTGTAAGGCAGACGAGAAACGCGGTAAAGCGTAAAATGAGGGCGTAAACAGGATCACCCCACAGGGGCCCACGCGGGGCATGTCCCTCCATCAACCTGATGTCTCTGCCCAAGGCCCTTTCGTTCTCCAAAGTGGCTTTTAACTCGGTGTGTGTGTGTATGTGTGTGTGAGGGGGGGTGCTGACTTTCCATTGCAAGAAGGGAAACATGATTCTGAGTTATTCGGTGTGGACTGGATCCTAGGAAGCCTTCAGCCAGAAACCTTTTTTGGACCCTGCAAAGGATCCGGGAC
Organism: Herpailurus yagouaroundi; assembly: GCF_014898765.1. Classification (NCBI taxonomy): domain Eukaryota; kingdom Metazoa; phylum Chordata; class Mammalia; order Carnivora; family Felidae; genus Herpailurus; species Herpailurus yagouaroundi. The sequence continues at coordinate 52,869,059 of NW_024412401.1, read as the reverse complement.
GAGTGACAAGACACAGGCGCAGAGGGTTTTCTGGGGGTTTGAGGCACAGGCTACGTTCTTCCCGAGAAGGGGTAGGGAAGGCAGAGGGTTTTGCTGACCATGGAAAGACTGGAAAGATCCGAGTGCCGGGAGGAAGCTGGGGGAGAACCAAAGGGGCCGAGTGCCGAGGCAGCGCGGCGGGCAGCGAGGAGGAACAGGCCCGGCCGGGGCCTCAAGTTCCCCATCTGCACACAGGGGCTTAAAGCCTCCGCTCTGAGCACTTTCAGGCCCTGTTGCTGGAGGCAGGCCTGAGGCCGGAGACCCGAGATGACTTTCCCTTTCTGTGCCAGTCCTTGGTTCCTGGTTAGAGGAACCCAGTGCGCACCTAGACTGCAGTCAGGCAGACCTGGGCGGGTGTCCAGGCTCTGCCACTTTCCAGGGTGTGTGACCTCAGCCACTCTGACCCTCGGTTTCCCCGTCTGCAAGTAGGGCCAGTCATAGTCCTTGCCCTGTAGCTTTCACTGCGAGGATTACGAGAGATGACATTTGTCAAGCAGTCGGCACGGCACCAAGCCCTCGGTGGTCTTTAACGTGGTTATCATGTGAGCGTTCTTCTCTCCTGGGGGGGGGGGGGGGGGGGCGAGCCACGGTGTCCGTAAAAAGTTGAGAATCGTGGCTGAATCCGGGCAGATCCAACTTCTCCTGGGAGTGAAGTTTCTCCTGAGCCCAGGTCTCTCTCGTTCACAAAGCACCCACTTCCTGACTTTTAAAAATGTTAAAATAGCGCAAGTCACGAACGATTTGAGCTCTCCGAGGTTGAAGGCCGTTTTGTGTGCTTTCCATTTGCTTCCTTTTGTTTTCTCCTCTGCCCTGCCCGCCCCCCCCCCCCCCCCGCCCCCTCTCGGGTCCCCCTGCACCCGCTCTTCCTGCCTCCGCACTCCCGGCTGGGGCAGGACCAGCTCCACAGAGAGGGCAGAACCTGAGGCTCTCTGGACAGGGGCCGTGTGGAGCCATCCCCCCGGCCAGCCACCTCGTGTGCCGGGTGACAGCCGCCAGGGCGGATAAGGAGAGAACTGCCCGCAGGTGGCTCTGAGGGGCCAGTGAGAGGCCAGTGCTAGGTGACCACCGTGTGGCTGAGACGCTGAGTTGGAAAAAGCTCCACTTACCACCGATTGGCCAAATCGTGCTAAAAAGTGGAATTAGCAGAGAGCACGGCTCCTCCGATCCTGGGCAGAGCTCTGTATTCGACCGGCGGCCTCTGCAGATGAGAAGGGCTTGTTTAGAGAAAGCCTGATGTCTGCTCCTTCTTGAGCATTGGAAACATTTAGGTGCCATCTTCCCAACCCCAAACGACGCTCTTTCCTGTTTTTTGTTTTTGTTTTTTTTATATTTAACGTTCATTCAACTTAGAGAGAGAGAGAGAGAGAGAGAAAGAGAGAGTCAGAGCACGATCAGGGGGAGGGGCAGAGAGAGAGGGAGACAGAGGATCCGAAACAGGCTCCAGGCTCTGAGTGGTCGGCACAGAGCCCGACGCGGGGCTCGAACTCGCGATCGCGGGGCACGATCTCAATGCCAGGAGCACCCAGCGCCCCCGCTGTGATCTCCAGACCCTGCCCGATGTCTCCGGGAAGGGTGCAAAGCCACCCTCGAATGAGAACCGCCGGGCTAGACCCAGAGGATCGAGATCATTAGAATGAAACCCACGCCCGGGACCTCAGTGGCCAGGGGAGAGGGAAGCCAGGTGGCAAAGGTTAAGGTCAGGGCCCCCGTTCTCTACGAACGGGCTTGTATTCAAAATGTTAATTCCAAATCCTTAACCGGAACCCGTAATACCCTTTGACGTTATCCCTGCTTAAAATTAATCCCTAATCCAGGAGAACTTTACAGAATGACATCCCGGGCTGGAAATATATGCAGTGGAACTGTCACACAAGCCACCTCGGTGATACCCCGACTCCTCCAGAGGAGAGCCATGGAGCGCTGAGTTTCTCCGTGCCAGCTTCACGGGATTCTATATGGTTTTCGGGCCAGCCCACACTGCTTTAAAAGCCACCTCCCCCCACCCCAAACTGTTGGAGACACCTGTCTTCACAACCCCATCCTCTGCAATTCCTCAGCCACCACCTGTCAGCTGGCACAGCCTTCTAAGCGACAAGTCACAGTTTCTAGCCCGCGGGAGACGCTTCATGTCGTCCCTCGTTTGCCCTTCTCTGAAGCCCTCAGGGCGGCCGGCCCACGGCCAAGGCCAAAGGGCAGACTTGGGGGTGAAGTGGGGGGAATGGCTCAAGAGACAGCGTCTCTCAGGGGGGACAGGGCCACCTCCCCTCACCCTTGTCCCCCTGGTCCAGCCGGGTGCGGATCCTAGCTCCGCCCTCCCGCGGTGCTGTGACCTTGAGACCAGTCTCTTAGCCTTTCCGGGCCTCTCTGTTCCCATCTGTGAGATGGGGAGAATGGTCCCTTCCCTCCCTGGGTTGCTGTGAGGGGTTAAATGAGATAGTGCACGATAAGAGCTCAGCACAGTGCCCGGCACACACGATGCACTCGATCCACGACAGGTGTCGGTGTGGTAGCTGCTAGTAGTTGATTATTAAATCTGGGATGCCTGGCGGAGTCAGCGGGAAGACTGCTATACGTAGAGCCGCTCTCTCTTCCGGGGTTGGGTGTCGCAGACCCGCCTACGGCGTGAGAGCCTTGAGCGAGGAGACCTGCACTGCAAGGTCCTTCCAGCCAGCACACGGGGGGACACCTGCTTCGGGACCACAAGGAGGCTGGTGGGAAGGGGCCAGGCGGGGGCCCAGGGACTGAGGCCACAGGCCGGTGGCAGGACGCCGGAGCTGGGGGATGAGCAGAGCTGCCCGGGCTCCCCTTCCAAGGACGTCATGGGGCCCTCCTTTCATGACGAGGACACAGCCTCTGAGACCTGAGGCCACTTGCCCAAGGAGCCTTGCTCTGCTCCAGCGGGTGACCGCGTGGCCCCTTCCTGCAGCCGCGGGCCCACACAGAACAATCGAGGACGAAGCTTCCTCTCTGGGACCGGAAGGCTGCCTCCCCCCATCTGCTGGGCCCTGGCGGAGGCGAGGGTGGCGTGGGTGGGAGAGGGAAGTCCTTGTTTCCAGGCTTTGGGGCGGGAGGAAGTGAGGGGGACTGCCCAGCCCAAAGAGAGCTCCCCACGGACCGGCCCCAGCCAAGCGATGGCTCCAACCCTCACCTTCCGAGTGCCGAAAACAAAAGCTGGCTGCGCCCGGAGACGTGCGAGGAGGCACCCGACAGCCGTGGCAATCAGGGAAATAACAAATCAAATCCTGAGGTCTTCTGTTCTTTGCTGATCGGCTCCGGGTAGAAATGCAGCTGATTCGGTGTTGGGGTTGGGGGGAAATGGACCGCCTCACGGGCTGTTTGAGGGGGTACATACAGTCCAGGCAGCGTCTAGAAGGTGGGTTTGGCTGGCTCTGTTACAATTTCAAACCTACATGCCCTTCAGTGCTGTTCTACCTGTAGAGTTTGTCTTGCAGGGACTTTGTGCACCTGGCCCGGGGCCTGGCATAGGGTAGGCGTACAAAAAACATCTGAACAACAACAAATTGCCTAATGTGTGAATGGAAGACCCAGGCCAGAAGGATGTATATATGAGGATGAAAACTCCAGCACTTGCAAAAAAAAGATTTTTTTTTTTTTAAATATAAGGGGACGCCTGGGTGGCTCAGTCGGGTAAGCATCCGACTTTGGCTCAGGTCGTGATCTCACAGTTCGTGAGTTTGAGCCTCACACTGGGCTCTGGGCTGACAGCGTGGAGTCTGCTTGGGATCCTCTGTCTCCCTCTCTCTGCCCCTCCCCTCCTTGTGCTCTCGCTCGCTCGCTCTCAGTCTGCCTCTCCAAAATGAAACGTTTCTTTAAAAGTTGTAAAGCATGCAGCGTAGGAACCCATTTTTGTTTAAAAGAAAACACTGTGAATGGGAACACGTACCGTGGGTCTATGCAGAGAAAGGTCTAGAAGGATGTTTACCAAAGCGTAATGTGGTGAGTAACCTCAGTGAGGTGGGGGCGGGAGTGGAAGACGTGGCTTTCCTTTCTCACTTCATATACTTCTCTATAGCGATTTTTTTTTTTTAAAGAAAAACACAGCTTTTACAACTAAAAATTAAGATTAGGCACCGTTGGTCCTTTCCAGGGGACATGGTGCTGGGGCCTGGATGAAGGGGGGGTGGGCTGCAAAAGGAGTGGGGCTTGGTTTTTGGGAGAGCCCTGGGAGCAGGCGGTGGGGGGACACCCCCAGACCCTCCCTCGGAGAGCAGGTGCCTGGTGGGAAGGGGCTGGCCTGGCAGGCGGGCACACGGGGCAGAAATCAGGAAACTGGGCTCCCGGTTGCAAACTTTTGCAGAATTTGAACTTTTTGCAAATTGTACAAGACCATGAGATCTGTAAAACTGGGGACCGGGCGAGATAAGCCCTAAGTGCCACTGGGACCAGTGTGGGCAGAAAAGCCTCGGTCCAAGCAGCCCTCTTGCCCTCAAGCCTCAACTCCTTGTCTGTAAATGAGTTTCTCAGAGCATCTAACGGGCATCAGTTGTGGGATGTGAAATAATATTGAAGTGAACTCATTTAAGCCTAAGTGTAACTGTAATTTAATGTTTATTTTATTTTTGAGAGAGAGAGAGAGAGAGACAGTGCGAGCAGGGGAGGGGCAGAGAGAGAGGGAGACACGAATCGCAAGCAGGCTCCAGGCTCTGAGCCGTCAGCACAGAGCCTGATGTGGGGCTCGAACTCACAAACCACGAGATCGTGACCTGAGCTGAGGTCGGCGCTTAACCAGCAGAGCCACCCAGGCGCCCCGATGCAACTGTAATTTAAAGCAACGTATTTATTTGAATGTATATTTGGGGGAAAAATGTATCTAGGACACTCAACGTGTTATTTCCGTGTGTTTCTTAGGAAAAACTAAATGCAGTTTTTTAAAAAAATGATTTTAAGGAAAACAATGACGTGAATAATAGTACAGGAAGTATATAGAATGTAGATGGGACCAAAATGAATAGAGATGGGAAGTTTGGAAACTCTGTTCTGAGACCCCTGTCTGGGGTCCAGTCTGGCTCTGGGGTCCAGAACTCAAAACGCGGCCAGAGCCCCGGGAGAGGTGGGGAAACCCTGGGGGTGTGAGGGGCCGTCTGTTTTGGGGGGAGAGCCCTTCAGGCTCTTCCGGGCGGCTGGGAGAGGTGTGCTCCTGTCGTCCAAGGTCAATGAAAGGGCCAGTTCACCTTCCCTCTGAGGCACCGCGCTGGGCATCCCTGGTTTCCTTCACCTCCACCCAGAAGCTTTTGCCCCCGTGATGCTCCCCGGCCCCCAGGGGTGGCCCTCAGCATCGCCTCTACCCTCCTCGGTCTCCAGGGAAGGCCCTTCTAACCCCTTCAGACCCACACCCTCGGCCAGCTGTGATGCTCGAGCTCGTGTGTGTATGTGCGTGTGTGTGTGAGTGTTGGGCGAGGCCCGTGTTGGAGGCCTGTGGGTAAGGGCCTCTGTGTGTGTGTGCACATGCGTGTGTGTGTGTGTGTGTGCATGGTTGAGTGAGGGTCTTTTGAAACCGCTGGCTAAGAGCTCCCTCAGGTTGCGGGTCCTGGCCTGGCGGCTTTGTGGTTGTGTGACCTTGAGATAGGCCGGTACCGTCTCCAAGCCTCTTGTATAAAACGTGCCCCTCTGACGTGTCCCCAGGGTGGTTGAGGAGAAGCACTGGGGAGATGTACGTACATAGGGTACCTGACACGTCCTCTGTGCTTAGGGAACATGACCATTGTCACCGGCGTCACTGCAAGGACAGCGGGTGCTAGGGACAGCTACTCCAGGTGAGACAATGCATGAACGGGGTGGCTTTGGGCACTCTAAACTCCTTAAGGAGACCCCCTTTTGGGGCCCAGGCCCTGAAGGCGAGGCCGGGCAGGCCGCCCACAGTCACCAATCCAGGCCACCAACACTTATTTGCCTACATCCTGGAGGCCTGGCCCCTGCCCTCTAGAGATCATCACCAAGCGATCGCATGGTCATCGGATCACCCCTGTGCATGCTCCAGGAAGCAGCAGGGCGAGGACTGAATGGCAGCGGATATGGGGCCACCTGGGTGGGGTCAGGGTGGGCTTCTCTGGGGGGCTCCGGAGCTGAGCCATGAGGAGCAGTGACCCGCACAGGAGGAGGAGGCACACTGGTCCTGGCAGAAGGCCTCGAGACAGGGAGGGACAGGACGGGCACGGCCCATTAGAGGAACTGAGAGCGGCTGGTGGGTCTGGAGCCTGGGGAGAGTGTGCGTGCGTGCGTGCGTGCGTGTGTGCGCACGAGGGGTCCTGGGCTTCAGATGCGTTGGCTTTGAGGGACAGTGCAGACAGATTTGTGTTTTGACAAGATCACTCCCGCTTCTGGGAGAATATTGTAGGAGGCAGGAGTAGAGGCCGGGAGACCCGGGAGGAGGGAGGGGTCCTGGCCAGGGTGAAGGCAAAGGAGAAGGGGAGTGTGCAGAGGTGAGAGAGAGAGTCCAGGATGGTGCCAGGTGCCCGGAGGGTGCAGCGTCCTCCAGTGGCAGGTGCTCTGCACACACTGATGGCAGGTGCTCTGCACACACCGACGGCAGGTGCTCTGCACACACCGACGGCGGGTGCTCTGCAAACATTTGGTGAGTGGATGGTGGATGGGGATTGCCACAGGAACAGGGCATGTGAGGGAGGGTGAGGAGTCTGATTCCGACGTGTGTGCACACAGTCCTGGGAGCCTTGCTCACACCTTTAAGTGGCCTCTGTGCACCACAGCCCGCCTGTGGGACCTCTGCCGTGCAACGAGGAAAAGGTTCGGTGTGTGCAGGGCTGGGGTCCCACCTCGCCCCTCTCTGCCATGGAGCAAAGAACCGAGGGTCTGCTTTGAAGTTCAAGGTCGTCCCAGAACAAACAGGGAATCTTGGAGGAGGCAGTGACTGCATGCAGTTCATTCCTTTCCAAGCATGTATGATCCCCAAACTGCGGAGGTCACAAAGGCTTCAGATCAGTCAGGGCTGGCACACCTCTAAATGCCCCCCAACATGGTTTCTGGAAGCTTCTACGTATTGCCGTTTATATGTTTATATCAATACATCTAATCATCACAAAAACCTTGCAAGGTGGGTAGGACTATCCTCAGTTAACTGATGAGAAAACGGAGGCTCAGAGACTTGTAACTTAATCAGAGCTAGCAGCTGGACTGAGGCTGGATCCGGGCTGGCGTGTGTCCCCCAGAAGTTGTTCCCTTGACTGCATTCACTCCCACCTCGTCGACTAGGCGAGGGCGGCGGGGGGTGGCTGGGGCCCTGGGGAACAGAGGCAGCCCATGCGGGCCTGTGATGATTGGAAGACAAAGGCCCCGGAACCTGATTCTGAGTAACATCCCACATGAGACACGACTGTCTGCTGGCTCATAAGGACCGTCACCCGCCTGTGACTGAGCCGAGGCTCGGGCATTTGGAGGCTGGGGGAGAGGGGGGCCGCTCTGGTGCTGAGCCCCACTCCCTCAAAACAAGCCAGCTCTTAGGAAGTGAAAGACAGCCACTGAAGAGTAAAGTTCCTTTTGCAAGTTGACTTTCTGCCTTAAAAAAAAAAAAAGAAAACCTTTTGCAAGCGAGTACGGTCACCGTGACAGCACAGAGTGGGTGCTTTCTAGGTGCCTGGACACAGGTGGGGCAAAGGCACAGGCTTCTAAGAAGTCCAGGACAGGGACCCTAAACTCCTTTTCCGGCCCGTGATACCCACCTGCGGGGAGAGCCGGGTCAGCAGGCTCACGACCTGCTGTGTGGGTGGCCTGCCCGGCCTCGCCTGCCTGTGACTGCTGTGGCCTGTTGGCTTTCGGGGACCGGTGGGGACTTCAGAAATGGGAGGTCGTTTGAGCTGCTGCCCCAGTTCCCTGGGAGTTTGATGAGCTCAGGGCCCCGGGCAGGAGATGGCCTGGTAGGCAGGTGTTACCCTAATTTGTGACTTTTTCAATGAAACGAAAACAGAAATGAAATAAACAGGAGAATTAGCAAAATCACATGCCTCTTCATCCCTCCCAGGCTGGCCCCAGGTTTGCTAATCGCTGACGTGAAGCGATGCATTTTGGTGGAGGGGTGCGTCTTTTTATACCGATAAGTTATGCCCAATGAAATTCACCATCTGAACCATTTTTGAGTTGGGTGGCATTAAGTCCATCCACGTCGTTGTGCATCTGTTTCCAGAACGTTCCCATTTTCTCCACCTGGAACTCGACACCCATTAAACATTGACTCTCCGCCCCCTACTCCCCTGGTATCCACTGTTCTACTGTTTCTATGAATTTGATGACCCGAGGGAGATCTCCTATACGTGGAATCATACAGTATTTATCCTTTTGTGTCTGACTTCTCTTACTCAGCATGATGTCTTCAAGGTTCATCCACGCTGTAGGATACTGCAAAGTTTCCTTCTTTTTCGAGGCTGAAGAATATTCCATTGTGTGGACAGACCCCATTTTGTTTATCCACGCTCCGTTGATGGACACTTGGGTTTCTCCCACCTTGTGGCCACTGCGAATCATGCGGCTGTGAACCAGAACGCGTCGCAGGGAGCAGCGTATTCTGGAGAGGACCGCTGGCTTCCTCGGTTGTGCCGAAGTCTGGGTGCAGCACGGCCTGACCTCTGGGATCACAGGGGCTCGGGTGGGAGTGGCCCTGGATGAAGTCTGGCCGCCTGGGTCCCAGGCCCCACTGCTCGGGGAAGAAAAATCCAGCCCCTGGCTTCACTCTCTTTATCTGCCGGGCGCACGATGGACATGAGTGTTGTTGATGAGTGTTGATGCACCAGACGCTGCTGTGCTCCCAGCCCCCCGGGGGCACGTGTCCCCAGAGTAACTTAGGACAGGTTGGTGTCTCCTTCCGCCTGAGAGCTACTGTCACAGTAACAGTTGCCGTGACCGAGTTGAGATGGTGCAGGAGGACAGGATGTGGCTTTGATGGGGGCTGTGTCTGGGAGAGCCCAGACGTGACGGTGGCTGTCTGTGTTATCATTTGGTGCCGCCGTGGCCCCGCGAGGTAAGCCTCAGGGATGCAGCCTTGTGGGTGGCCGACTGAGTAAACTGGTCTTCCTGTCCTCAGGTCCAGCTGGGAGCTCCCGGACCTCCAGGAGGGCAAGATCGAGGCCATCAGTGACTCAGACGGGGTGAACTACCCCTGGTACGGCAACACCACGGAGACGTGCACCATCGTGGGCCCCACCAAGAGAGACTCCAAGTTCATCATCAGCATGAACGACAACTTCTACCCCAGCGTCACATGGGCCGTGCCCGTCAGTGAGAGCAACGTGGCCAAGCTGACCAACATCTACCGGGACCAGAGCTTCACCACGTGGCTGGTGGCCACCAACACCTCGACCAATGACATGATCATTTTGCAGACGCTGCACTGGCGTATGCAGCTCAGCATCGAGGTGAACCCCAACCGGCCCCTCGGCCAGCGCGCCAGGCTGCGGGAGCCCATCGCCCAGGACCAGCCCAAGATCCTGAGCAAGAACGAGCCGATACCGCCCAGCGCCCTGGTCAAGCCCAATGCCAACGACGCTCAGGTCCTCATGTGGCGGCCCAAGTACGGGCAGCCGCTCGTGGTGATCCCGCCCAAGCACCGGTAACGGCCAGGGCGCCCTGCTAGGCTAGACTCGAATTATAACGCTGCTCCTACCCACACCCGCACGGACTCTTCGGTCATTCAGCAAAATACAACCACTCTACCTTCTCGAGCGGGCGGATCTCACTGTGCAAAGGCCCCGGGATGGCCTCCCCCAGCCCTCTTGGCACCTGCTTCCTTTCGGGGAGGGGGAGGCCCGGCCGGGACACCTGACCCCACGTGCCCCTTCACCTCGGGTCTCCTCTCCTGGCAGTTCAGTCATTCACTTGCAAGCCTCCCCGAATCAACTGCTTTTTCAGTTTTTCTTCTTCTTCTTCGTTTTTTTGTTTTTTGGGTTTTTTTTGTTTTGTTTTGTTTTGTTTTTTAAACACCTCTTTACGAGGTTCAGGGGCGGGAGGAGGCGGAGCTGGTCATGACTCTGACCGGCACTGTTGCTGATCTGTGAGTGGCGGCTCCCCCCCCCCCCGCGGCCGCGCCCGCGGCCCCCCCCCCCCCCCCGTCACGCGGCCTTACGTAGACTCGCTTTGCCAAACTTCTTCTGCCTTAAGCTGAATTTAAAGGAAAAAGCCCCAAACCGACAAAGAAATAGGATCTCTTTTCTACCGGACTGTTCACCTTCTGCTAGAGGTGAGGGAGGGGGCAGGGCCAGGGCAGAGAGAGAGGGTGCCTGGCCCCTCCTCCCGGGTGGCTCGTGGGGGGGGGGGGGCAGGGGGACAGATTTAGACCTAAAACCAGCTGCTCATTCTTTCGTTTCAGCAGAAACGAAACCAGACAGACCACCTAAAGACCCCTCCCCCCTTCTCTCGGGCTCAGGTGGAAACCCCCGTGCCCCACCCCCCCCCACCCCATACCTGTGCAGAAGGGATCTGGGCTTCCTTCCTCTCTCTTCTTGGCAGCCTTAACTTGCCTGGGGTGGATCTGGGAGGAGAGAAGGAGGGTTGAGCCCAGGGGATTTTCGCCAATCCTGTCCTCAGCACCCGGCCACAGATGGGCCCGCCTTTCCCTTTTCCGTCCACACTGGCCCCAAACGCCTGGAGGGCCGGCCACCTTGAGCCGGACTTAGTTCTAAGGTAAGAAAGGCGGGTGACTTCCCTTCTGGCTCCTTCTCAGGGGATGCCCCTCCCGGGGGCTCTGGGGGAAGCTGCAAACAGGCTCTGGGCGCCAGTGTCGGAGGTTGGGGAGACGCTGTCCGGCGGGGGGCGGCGGGGGGGGGGGTGGTCCTGGATCTGGGGAGGCCGGGAAGGCTGTCGGCAGACACCCCTCTGCTGCTGATTCTCAAGGAAGCAAAGCGGGGCCTCGGGCTGGCGGGGGTCACGTGGGGCCATGGTTGACAGGCATCGGGGCCACTCTGGAGGCTGGTCGGGACAGCGTGGCCAGTCTGGAGGGCCACCTTCCCTCGGGTCCAGGGCCCTCCGGAGCCCTAGGATGGTCCTGAGCGACGCCGAGCCTTCTGCCTTGAAGGCTGCTTGCAGGACCTACAAGGGACACCCCACGGAAGCCCCCCTTCCTCCAGCTTGCCAAACCCCACAGCCACTTCACCGGGCCCTGGGTTTCCAACTAATAATAATACCCAAGCACAGAAAACCGTCAGAAAAGAAAAAGCGTTCATTTCTGCAGCCGATGAGCCACTTGGACGAGCCCCGGTGACAGCGTGGGAGGATGTGGGTCACCTTGCTCTGCTCCTTTATCCACGTGGTAGTATACTTATCCAAGGGGTGCTTCACGTCCAAACTCTCTCTCCAGCCCCGCTCCCGACATCGGGCCCACAGCTGTCCCGGAACAACGGGACTGTGGTTGCCTGCGCGATGCCCGGGAACCCCTGTGTCAGGCCTAGGACCTTCCCCCTGTGCCCCTTGGTGTGTAGAGACCCAGTCGCCCGGGGAGGCCTGAGCCTCGAGTGAGAGGGACGATGGGTCCCAGCTCTACCTCTGGGGAAGGGCCAGGCCGGGAGCGGGTGGGCGGGGGGCCAGGGTGACGGCGTCCTGATGCCGTGGACAGGACCTGGCCTCCTAACGGAGCGGCCCTTCTGTGCACTCAGGTCTTTCTTGCACTAAAAAAGGAGGAAGGGCCCTGGGCGAGGGTCAGGAAGCTGGAGTTCTGGTTGTGGGCTGGGTCACCACGAAGGGGATCTTACTGTGCTAGGGGGTGGCCCTGAGCTGCTGGGGGCAGCGTCCCGCAAATAGGCGCTCGCTGAGCGTGAGCGAGCCCTCCTGCCAGGAGCCGGCGCTGTGCCCACCCGAAGGGGGCACGCCTGCTGTGGCTGCCCGCCCCCCCACCCCCCCGCATGCCTGGGCCCCAGCTCACCTTGCTCCCTGACTCACCCTGCCCCTCCTGTACCCCTTTCTCTCTGTCCCTCACGGCCTTTCTGAACACGGGGCTGGAAAGACCCTGGAGAAACGGCAGGTCTGGCCAAGGACACTGGGCTTAGCTTGGGTCTGGTCCCTGGGCCTCCTCCCTGTCGGGAGCACAGACCCCAGGCTTCTCACCTGGGTCCCCAATCCCTCCGGTGTCCCCGTTTCCTGGCGTGGACACACTCCTCCAGCAATAAGGACCATCCGTGGTCGTGGAGAGTACTGTGAAAACAAACCAATGCACTTACCAGGAGGCACAAGACTCTTGAAGAACATGTAATATTAACCTTTTTGAAAAACAACAAATATTCACAAAGAGAAATAAAATGTAATTTTAAAGTAGGCCTGGCTAGGGTCTGGATGTTTCTTTTTTTTTTTTTTTTTTAATTCTATCTTTCTTTTTTTTTTTTTTTTAATTTTTATTTTTTTAACATTTATCTATTTTTGAGACAGAGAGAGACAGAGCATGAACGGGGGAGGGTCAGAGAGAGGGAGACACAGAATCTGAAACAGGCTCCAGGCTCTGAGCGGTCAGCACAGAGCCCGACGCGGGGCTCGAACTCACGGACCGCGAGATCGTGACCCGAGCCGAAGTCGGCCACTTAACCGACTGAGCCACCCAGGTGCCCCTGGATGTTTCTAAAGTGCTGGTTCATTTTGGGGTCCACGGGCCTGTATTGTGGCCACGGGAGTGAGCGTACTTGGAGGTGGGTCACCCTATTGACGCGTCCTCCGCTGTCTGCAGCCCTGGGGCCTCAGGTCCCCACCCAAAGTGCCCCTGGCTGTGCCCCGTGGTGAGGAGGGACCGCAGGCTTGAGGTGGAGGCAGGACTTGAGGGCGGCTTGGCTTTCTGGAAAACAGAAGAAACCCGCGCGACAAGGGGAGTTAGTGCTCAGATGGGGCCCTTACCCCCTGGACCTTGCAAACCTGTCTTCGCATGGAGAAGCAGGCATCAGGACAGTGTCAGTCTAGAACATGGCCCTGTGCCCTGCCCCCAGCCGGCAGGTGACGGAAGGGGGTTGCGTGGGGCCCAAGCCTGCAGAGTACAAACTTTCTTTTACTGAGAACTTTCTTATGAAAGGGGAGGTGGGTGAGTCCAGAGGTCCTGGAGTGGGTGTGGGCTCTGAGGGCGGGCCATGGATTCCAGGCAATTTGCACCAGTTTGGGTCAGACACCACGCCTCTCCGAGCCCCATTTACCTTGTATGGAAAGTGGCGATTCTTTGGGTAGCTGCCTCCCAGCTGACGTGGTGAAAACACGGGTCCTACTCAGTTTCCCAGGTGTTAACTTACTGAACCCTCACAAAACCAGGTGCTATTGGGATCCCCGTTTTACAGATGAGGAAACTGAGGGACAGAGGAGTCGACAAGCTGCCCAAGGCCACGCCTCCGGGAAGAGGCAGAGGTGGAGTTTGAACCCTGGCCCTGGAGCCCAAACCCTTACCGCTGCATGCGCACGCTCAATCTTGGCTTGTTGCTGCGAAGCATACATTTGGTGCTCAATAAGTATCAATGACTATTAAGAAAGCCCCGTGCCTTTGGCTCACTCCATCCTGGGCTTCCCCGGGCAGGAAATGCCTCTCCCCTCCCACAGGAAGGTTCTGTGCAGCCCTCAGTTCCCTGATGCCCACAGTGAGTCAGGCCTGGGGCCACCCGGTCAGCTGCAGACCGCAGGCTCACCCCTCAGGGTTGGCGGCAGCGTTTCAGCACTGCCCCGGAGGGCAAGGCCCCCCCCCCCCATTCGCTCTGGGCATCGGGGACTCGGTTTCTTCTCTGGGTTTTCCACGCGGCATCCACCCAATAGCATTCTGCATCCTGTCTCCTGGGTCTGAGACACCAAAGCAGGAAATTGCATAACAGGCCCCTCTGGCCGCCCTCCACCCAGATGGCTTATGGGTGGTTCAGTTCACTGCCGAGGTTTGGCTTTCGGTTGTGGAGTCGGCTCCTGAGCTCTGCCTCTGGGAGTGCCTGGTGTGTGTGTGTGTGTGTGTGTGTGTGTGTACATGTTCATGCGTGAACACAGAACAGGGGTGCAGGCCTAGCCAGCAGCGGGAGAAAAGCCAAGCTGGATCACATCAGGATTAAGCCAGAGTTGCTCAGGTTTGAACCTTCAGGACGGCACACAGCTGAGGGTGCTCTGAGGGCACCCCTACACTGGGGGTAGCCTTCGGGGGGGGGGGTGGGAGTGTGTCCGGAGGCTGGCCATGAGTATAGCTGATTCCAAGTGGCATTTAGTCACCCAGTGGAAGCCCTCCCGCCTCTCAGGCTGATAGCAGGTTAAATTTAGAAGTCCCAGACTGGGATGAGACGCAGACACCAGACTCGAGCCAGCTGTCGCAAGGTCCCCTCCAGGAGCGGGGCCTGGGCGAGCCGGCTGTCTGGGCTGGGCCGGGCCCACCTGCCCCGGGATGCCTGGGAGAAGCAGGCACACCAGGACCCCACGCGCAGCCTGCCTGTCACCTCTGGCCCCTTCTGGGGAGAGCCCAGGCTCTGGACTCTGGTTCACTGTCAGGGCTTCAGTCCATAGAGGAAACACCACCTGCTGTGGTCCAAGAGGAAGACAGCTTAATGGGAACTGCAAGGGTGAGGGCGGCCGGAGCCGTCAGGCCCCTGGGCGTTTCGATCGGCTCACATGTGCCTTCTCACCTCTGGCTCGACTTGCCTCTCGGCCATCTTCTGTCCCGCCGGGCTGGCCCCACAGACATTGTTTCCCACCTGGCCGGGGCCCGGGGCCGGCCAGTGCATTAAGGCAAATACCGAAGCACCGTGCACACACACTATCCAAAAGGGCCCGCGCAAGTCCTCAGCGTGCGGCTAAGTCCTGCAAAGACGCACATCCAGAGCGAGCGCTTCGGGGCTGGAGGGCCCTAGAGGTGCCTGTCACCGCGGAGCCCACGGGATACGGAAGGGAAACTTTGACAGAGGAGGAAACTGGTCCTCAGAAAGGGCTGCGGGACTTGCTGGAGGTCACTCAGCTGGGAAGCTGCAGAACGGGGTGGGTTTCAAACAGCCGTGTTTTGCCCTCGCTCCGTCTCTTCTCTCTCAGCCACAGCACTCCAGTTCCACCAGACGGCCCGTAGCCGTTTTTCTGCAAACCTCAGCGCCGGAGGCCACCCCACCGCGTGGTGCCGAACACCAGCCAGCGGCGGCCCCGCGGACACTGGAAGATGAAAATCATTAAGTGCAAAGGGAACACATCTGAGCGAATGAGCTCTGTCTCCGCGCTTGTGTCCGGGGAGGCTAACCCGCACGACCGACATGGGGCCAGGCGGACTGGAAGGCAGAGACGGGATCCGTTCCTCCGCCGGCCCGAGCCCAACTTAGGTCTGAGTGCTGCTGCCCCGCTTCATATTTTATGGTCCCTTTTTAATCAGATGACGGGCGGTGGTATTTGCAGCGAGCGAGACGCAGTCAGAAGCCCCGCGCTATTCTTGGCCATAACTGGCTGCCGCTTGTCTCGCTAAGTGAGGTCGGCCGGTTGCCTGACCTCGCATGCCTGGGTTTCCTGATCGGCAGGCCGGGACACGCACACCTACTCACCCTCCCAGCGAAGCAGAGCAGCTGCGCTCAGTGTTAACCCTGCACGCGGGGCCGCCTCTGACATCAGGGACCAGAGACTTCCTTTCTTCAACATGGCTAACGTCACCGGCAACATCCAACATCCCAACGTTACTGGGTTTATTCGGGATTCTCAGCATCCTCAACAAACACATACGGAGTGCCAGCCAGTCAGGGAAGTGGATTTCAGTGTTGTTTCCTCAGCTACATTGAGCTAGAGTTCACACACCATGTTGTTTGTTTTTTTTAATGTTTCTTTAGTTTTGAGAGAGAGAGAGAGGGAGCGTGAGTGGGGGAGGGACAGAGAGAGAGGGAGACACAGAATCCGAAGCAGGCTCCAGGCCCCGAGCCATCAGCACAGAGCCCGACGCGGGGCTCGAACCCACGAACCGCGAGATCATGACCTGAGCCGAAGTCGGACGCTCAACCGACGGAGCCCCCCAGGCGCCCCAAGACCGAGTTCACGTATCAAACAGCTCGCCCATTTAGAGTGTATGGTTCATTGGCGTTTATTCACAGAGTTGTGCAGCCAGGACCCCAACATTGGAATGTTTTCATCCCCTCAAAAGGAAACCCCATCCCTGTTAGGTAGCGCTGCCCCCACACCCCAGCCCGAAGCTGTTCTGTCCCCGTGGATGTCCCTACTCTGGCCATTCCGGCGTGAATGGAAATAGACCCCGCGGGCTCGCCCGTGCTTGGCTCCCTTCCCTCGGCACGTTTTCGGGGTCCCCGTGTTGCAGCGTGCATCGGCGCCCCCTTTTTGCCAGAGATGCTTGAGATCATCTCCTGCGTGTGAGGCCCTTTGCTAAGCGTTGGGGAAGCAGCAGCTTGGTGGCTGCTGTCCCAGGGAGACAGCTCGCTGTGCCGCTGTCTGCAGGGGGCCCGACCTGCCGTGGAGGATGCGGGCTTCTCGGCCACATGAGAGAAGTGGGGAGGAAGGGCGTTGCAGCCACAGGAAGCAGAGCCACCAGGGAGGGGCCCATCGCTCTCTGCGGGCTCTTAGCGCCCCCGTGGGAGAGGGCGCCTACCGACACCCCTCCGCCCAGTTAACTGTGTGGTCGTAGCTCTTTAAAGGCACTGCCACTTGTGGACGAAGGAGAAGGTTCCGGGAGGGAGGGGAAGAGCCCACATCCCTGCAGGTCAGGAGGGAGTTCTCTGGGCTTCTGGGACCGCGTGGCCTCTCACTTCTGATATACACCTGCCAAAAGGGAGGCGGGAGGGGACGCAGTGAGCTCACCTGGGTTTGCAGGCCTGCGCCGCCCCTCCCTGGCTGTGTGACCTTGAGCAGGTAACCTTTGCTCTCAGGTCTCTGTTTCCTCAGTGGGCACAAGAGGGGTTCCTCTCCTCACAGGACTGTGGTGGGCGTCCAAAGGTTAACGGACACGAAGGAAGCGGAACGATAGTATCGGGTACACATCAGGTGCTCAGGAAACTTGACCCACTGATACTGGTTGGCCCCTGGGCCTGTTTCCTCATCCGCAAGACGGAACTACAGTGCTTTCTTCGTAGGGAAGGACTCAGTGGGGTCAGCAAGCAAAGCCCTTAGCCCAGGGTCTCACACGTCAGTCAGGCGCCCCATGGGGAGTAATTGTTGTTGACCTTGCGACCAGATGTTAAAATGGTGTTCTTCTCTGCCCCCGTCTCAGCCCACGTAGAAGGTAGGGAACAACGCAAGTGTTACGGCCCCACCCTCAGCCCCCCTCACAGGCCACCCACGCTGGACGTGCCCAGGGACCGAGGAGCACCGTGGCCTGCCTGGGTCCGCTCCCTGCGCAGGGGTGTGAGCAAAGCGCAGTGGATGGGGCAGGACAAAGGAAGGCCGCCCTGCGGAGGGCTCTCCGTGCACCCTGTCTTCCTCGGGATGGCCGCTTCACTCCAGCCCCTCACCAAGATGGCTGTCCCTGCCAGCCCGTCTCTGCATGGGCTTGGCCTCTGCCCGCTGGGTGCTTAAGGCTCAGTTAACGTTCACCACCGACGCTCCTATTGGAAACCATCCCCAAGAGCTTAGTTGCATGGTCCTGCACCATGCAACTCAAGGCTGGTTCCACCGCCTGCCATCTTGGTTTCACTGGTTTCTTCTGAGCGTCGTCAGCGCCCTTGGCTGAAAATGTAGATGGGCTGTTATTTATTATTGTGACAACATACTCCTAAAATTTCCCATTGTAACCACTTTTGAGTGGACGGTTCTGTGCCATTACGTACACGTTGTCGTGTAAACATCACAACTGTCCGTCTCTGGAACTTTGTCACCTTGCACAGCGAAAACTCTCTACAACAGCTCCCCTCTCCCCAGCACCCCTGGCAAACAGCTCTCTACTTTCCGCCTCTGGATGGGACGTATCTAGGGACCTCATATCAGTGGGATCGTAATTTGTCTTGTGACTTACTTCGCTCAGCATCGTGTCCTCAAGGTTCATCCATAGTGTAGCGTGCGTCAGAATTTGCTTCCTTTTTAAGGCTGGTCCTTACTTTCCAGGCTTTTCGGTCTGAGCCGTGGGTCTCGACTACCCAGAGGCATCCTGGGATTACAGCCTAGTCCCCGCTGCTCGAAGTGAGTCATCAATACACCAGTAAATTACAGAGCTGTACAAGGAAGTCCATGTGTGGTTCATTTTTGGAAGATTTCCCTCCCCATCGGTTAAAATAATAAAATTCCAAGTGCTTCAAGAGATAAATTTTTCTCATCTGGAAAATTCCCTTAGCTGGAAAACGCTATTTTCCATGAAATGAGGTTATTTCTAGGCACGAATAAGGAGGTAAGAGTAGGAGGAAGCATTTGGGACGTGCTTAGCCAAGGCGGACTCCAGGGTGAGCTTTGAGAAGGTCCTTTACCGTATCCTCAGGAGCAGGTGTTTATAGGTGTAAACTTGGAGTCCCCCCATCCTCTTGATCTGGGCACAGCTCATCCCAAGATGTGGTGGGGACAGGAGGGGGAGCCCCGGAGGCTGCGGCCAGGGTGCCCCACTTGACCACCGGCCGGTGTCCTCATCACGAATTACTGGCAGAGGAGGCATCTGCCCTGACGTTCAGTGATCATGCGGTTTGGCTGCAGACCTGTCAGCAACGGAAAATGAGCTCTCTTTGGGACTTCTGGAACCTCTCTGATCCGTGAGGAGTTCGGCACTGCGGGGCCTCAGAGAATAAGCCTCGCGGTTGGCAAGGCGTGAGCACCAGGCACCAGCTTTTCACTGCAGAGCCGTGGATTGGGTGGTTAATGTGGCACTTATCAGGATGTTGTTACGTGGGAGGCAAAGGGACTTCCCTGCAAACGGCCGCTTCCTGTAAAGGTTGCTGAGGGGAGGCTGGCACGAGCTCTGCAGCTGTCCCCTTGACAGGCAGCACCACACCACAGTGATGTGCCACACGGATATGCTCCATCCCCCTTTGACGGATGAGACTCCAACTCCCTGCTCCCAACAGGAAGCTGATGATCTTATAGAAACTGTGGGTGTGAGAAACAGCGGTGGGGTTGGCCATAACTGGTTGTGTGATGGCCACGAAACCCAGAAAGGTCTGAATCCTGCCCACGATCTGTCTTGCTCTCCTGGGAGGTCTGAGGGAGGTGGACGCCCTAGGAAGAAGCCCCACTTCCCTTTGGTTTTGAAATCCAGCCTGAGAATCCGGAAAGCTAGGTCCTGCAGAGCAGCTCTTCCTTCCCATGGCCAAGCCCCTGCTACGTGGCACATTATTCTGGCCGCTTGGAGGGCAGGTAGGAGGAACCAGACAGGGCTATCCGTTCTACCACTCGTATTCAGCCTTGGGCACAGAGCAACGAAGCAAGAAGAAAAAGCAAATGCATAAAGAGTGGCGCCTGAGTGGCTCCGTTGGTTGAGCTTCCGACCCTTGATGTTGGCTCAGGCCTTGATCTCAGGGTCATGAGTTCAAGCCCTGCATTGGGCTCCACGCTGGGCATGGAACCTACTTTAAAAAAGTGCCTTAAGGGGAGCCTGGGTGGCTCAGTCCGTTAAGTGTCTGTTGTTCTCAGCTCAGGTCATGATCTCACGGTTTGTGAGATCGACCCCTGTAGTGGGCTCTGTGTTGACAGTGCAAAGCGTGCTTGGGATTCTCTCTCTCTCTCCCTCTCTCTGCCCCTCCTCTGCTCATGCTCTCTCTCAAAATAAATAAATGAACTAAAAAAAAAATGTTAAGGAAAAAAAATTTGCAGTGAAATGATAAATTATGTGTGCAGAAAATCCAAAACAACAACACACACACACACACACACACACACACACACACACACACAGAATTAAGCAAATTTAGCATAGTAAGAGGGCATGTGGCCAACGAATATGAATCGATTACATTTCTATCTGCCACCAATTGTTCCGGTATCATTTGTTGAAGATGACTCTTTCCCCACTGACCTGCCTCTTCACCTTTGTCAAAAAATCAACCGTATTATGTGTGGATCTATCTCTGGACTTTCTGACTTTCTGTTCTGCGTAACTGACCTCGACACAGAATCTGAAGCAGGCTCCAGGCTCTGAGCCGTCAGCACAGAGCCTGACGTGGGCTCAAACTCACGAACCATGAGATCATGATCGGAACCGAAGGTGGACGCTTAACCGACTGAGCCACCCAAGCGCCCCCAACAGTAGGTTCTTCCCTACTTCCCAGATGCTCCTTACCAGGCCAAAGAAGTTCCCTTTCACTTGTATTTTGCTGAGAGTTTGTCGGGAACAAACACTGCATTTTATTGAATGCTTTTTCTGTATCTATTGAGATGGTCACATGTGTTTTCTTTTTTACTCTGTTAATATGCCAAATTGCACTGAGTGGTTTTCAAATGTTAAACCAACCTTGAGTTGCCAGAAAAGTCCCACTTGGTCATTATGCATTTCCTTTTTATACATTGTTGGGTTGGATGGCTAACCTTCTGTTAAGAATTCTTAGTATCTTGATGAGTGATCTGTTTGTAGTTTTATTATATATCTTTGTTGCGTTTTGGTATCGGAGGAATGCTAGTCTCCTAAAATGAACTGGGAAGTATTCCCTTCTCTTTAATTTTCTGGAAGAGTTGTATTTAATTGATATTGTTTCTTCCTTAAATACTTGGCAGAACTCACTGGGGAAGCCATTTGGATCTGGAATTTATTTTATGGGAAAAATTTGATGATAAATTCAATTTTTTTTATAGCTATTGGGCTATTTAAATTATTTCTTCTTGAGTGAACTTCGATGGTTGTTTTTTTTTTTTTCAACGTTTATTTATTTTTGCGACAGAGAGAGACAGAGCATGAACGGGGGAGGGGCAGAGAGAGAGGGAGACACAGAATCGGAAACAGGCTCCAGGCTCTGAGCCATCAGCCCAGAGCCTGACGCGGGGCTCGAACTCACGGACCGCGAGATCGTGACCTGGCTGAAGTCGGACGCTTAACCGACTGCGCCACCCAGGAGCCCCATGGTTGTGTTTTTCAAGAAATTTGTCTGCTTCATCTTAGGTGAGCTTACTGGTATAAAGATATTCATAATATTCCTGATTATCCTTTTTAATATCTAAGAAGTTGTAGTGATGTTACCTTTCTCATTTCTGACACTGTCATTTTTGTCTTTTTTCCCTCATCAGTCTGGCTAGAGTTTTATCAATTTAATTGATTTTCTTAAAGAACTAGTTTCATTGATTTTTCTTATTTTGTATCCTATTTTATTCATTTCAGCTCTGTTTATTATTTCCTTTCTTCTGCCTATCTTGGGTTTCATTTACTTTTCTTTACCTACTTTCTCATTAGATAGCTTTCTTCCTTTTAAAATATAGGCATTTAGTGCTATGAAGTTCCCTCTAAGTACTGCCTTAGCACCACAAATTGTGATTGGTTTTGTTTTAATAAATATACTTAAGTTAAAATTATTTTCTAATTTATTTTAAAATTTCTTCTTTGAGTCACGAGTAATTTCGAAATGTGTTATTTAGCTTCTAAATATTTGGGGATTTTCCAGATATCGTTCTCTTAATGTCTTCTAATTTAACTCCACTGAGGTCAGAGAATATATTTTATGTGGCTTGATTCCTTTCAAATTTATTGAGACTTGTTTTATGATTCAGGATACGGTCTATCTTGGTATCTGTGTACACTTGAAAAGAAAATATATTCTACTGGGGTGCCTGGGCAGCTTAGTCAGTTAAGTGTCTGACTCTTGATCTCAACTCAGGCCTTGATCTCAGTCAGGGTCATGGGTTCAAGGCCCACCCAGGGTAGAGCCTACAAGGAAGGAAGGAAGGAAGGAAGGAAGGAAGGAAGGAAGAAAGAAAGAAAGAAAGAAAGAAAGAAAGAAAGAAAGAAAGAAAGAAAGAAAAAGAAAGGAAAAGAAAGACAGGAAGGAAGAAAATATATTCTGATACTGGGTAGTGTTGTATAAATGTTGATTATGTTGAAGTTGGTTGGAAGTGTTGTTCATGTCTTCTATAGCCTTATTGATTTTCTGTTTACTTCTATCAGTTATTGATCAGGTTATTGAAACCTCTGACTGTAACTGTGGATTTATTGGTTTCTTCTTGCAGTTCTAATGGTTTCTCTTCATGTACTTTAAATCTGTTGTTAGGTGCAGAAACATTCAGGATGCATGATAGATTATGAAACGACTGTGTATTCCCTGATAATATTCTTTGCTCTGAAATCTACCTTATTTGATATAGAGCCACTCCAGCTTTTCAGAAAAATTTATGTTGGCATGTTATCTCCTTCCATTCTTTTTAACCTACTTGTGTCTTAAAGTTTCTTATAGACAGCATATAGTTGGGTCTTGTTTTTTAATCCAATTTGACAATCTTGGCATTTTGATTGAGAAATTAGACTATTTACGTTTGTTGTACTTACTGATATGGCCGGGTTTAAATCAACTGTCTGTTTATTTTCTATTTGTCTTATCTGTTCTTTGCTCCTCTTTTCCCCTTTTTCTGCCTTCTTCTGGATCAGGTTTTATGATTTCATTATATCCCCTTTGTTGGCTTATCAGCTGTACCTTTTTGTTGTACTATTGCGGTGGTTGGTTTGAGGTTCACCCACACACATTAACCTGTCATAGTCTGTCTTCAGTTGGTGTTCTACCATTTGGGGGTAGTAGATAAACCCTACAGCAGTATGCTTTCATTTCTTCTCTCCCTACCTTTTTGTTATTGTTATCAGACATTTTTCTCTACATATGTCATAAAACCCATAATGCATGGTTTTTAATCTTTGCTTTAGTTATCTTCTAAAGAGACTTGAAAAATACCTTCCAAAATCTTTATACTTACTCATGCAGTTACCATTTCTGATGTCTTTCCTATTTCTTCTAACTCTCCTCTCTCTTTCAGGGACTCTCATTTCACATATTATTAAGCTGCTTGAAGTTGTCCCACTTTTAGTGATGTTCTATTCCAACTTTTTCAGTCTTCTCTCTTTGTGCGGTTCATTTTGGGTCATTACTATCGCTCAATCTTCGATTTCATCAAAACTTTCCTCTGCGATGCCTAACAGCCTCTTGGTGCCATCCAGGACATTCTCATCTCAGACATTACAGTTTTCATCTCTAGTTTGATTTGGGTCTTTTCCATGCCACTATGTAACATGTTCAGTCTTTCCTCTAGCCTCTTAGACGCACAGAATACAGTTTTAATAATGGCTTCAAAGTTCTCGATGACGGACTTTATCATCTGTGTCACTTCTGGATCAATTTCAGTTATTTGATTTTTCTCATTGTTGGCCATATTTCTCTGCTTTTTGTGTACTCGGTACTTTTTTTAATGTTTATTTTTGAGAGAGAGAGAAACAGAGCATGAGTGGGGAAGGAGCAGAGAGAGAGAGAGAGAGAGAGAGAGAGAGAGAGAGGGAGACACAGAATCCAAAACAGGCTCCAGGCTCTGAGATGTTGGCACAGACGTGGGGCTCGAACCCACAAACCGCGAGATCATGACCTGAGCGGAAGTTGGATGCTTAACCGACTGAGCCACCCAGGTACCTTGCATACTTGGTAACTTTTGATTGGATGCTGGAAACGGGGAAACTTACCTTGTTGGGTACTGGGTCATTTTGTACTGTTGTGAGTTTCTTGAGTTTAGTTCTGGGATCTTAGTTGGAAATAGTCTGATTCACTTGGGTCTTGCTTCTAAGCTTTGTTACACGAGGTCAGAGTGGCCATGTGTTTAGTACTAATATTTCCCTGCTACTGAGGCAAAACCCTTCTGAGTACTCTACCCAAAGCTAGGTGAGTTATGAGGATTTCCACTTCGGCTGGCAGGAGCCAGCACTATCTTCTGCCCTAAAGTTCTGAGGATTCTGCCTCTAGACCCTTCATGTTGCTTTCTCTCCATAGAATTCCCTCAAATGTGCACACCGATCGCTACTTAGCCAATACTTTAGAGTCCCTCTGCAGAGCCAGAGTCCTCTCTGTGGAGCCCCCTCCTCTCCTCTCTGATACCTTGTGAACTCACAGAGATCACTGGGCTCCACTCGGACTCTCCTCCCCTATGCTGCTCTGGAAATGTCCTCAAGGCGGGCAACTGGGGCAACTGGAGGGCTTACCTCTTTCTGTCTTGAATCTCAGGGGTCAGCATCCCTTGCTGTTTGACGTCAACCATCTGGAAAACCATTTGACCGAATTTTCCGTCGGATCAGAGTGAATCCAGTACCTACTCATTCATCTTGCTGGAAACAGGAAAGCTCATCTCAGCTTACTTGGGAATAAAACAATCTGTGGGCCAGTGTCCCCCATCTCCACATCTTCTAGAGGAAAAGAGCTCAGAAACAACCTAGAACTGGAGGAATCAACGGGTTTCTTAAAAAGGTATTACTGTAGCCATTTCATAAGAACCTCATGATTACCAGAGAGGAAAGCAATAATAATTCTACGGTTCGTGAATTCATCCACAGGCAGTGACCGAAAAGCATGAGCAACTCAAGACAACGGCGGCGCCTGCAGAAACAACGCGGTCCTCGCCCAAACCGCAGGATTTCCAGGCTCTCCGGCCAGGCACTCTTGCAGAAGCACATGTTGCCCAAAGTCACACAATGGCCACACGCCTCCACCGGGACTCAGGGTCCCCCACAGACTTTCTCCAAACTTCTAACTTGTGAGGAGCTACAATGGGTAGCCCTTTCTAACGCAGTAGCTCATTTTCCTTGCACATGAAAGAAATCTAACTCTGTGTGGAAGAACAGACGTTCATTTTTAGGTCCACGGAGAATGCTGCCCAGAGGCTTGGGCACTGGGCCGATAAGAAGTGGCTGACACCAGGGGCTGAGGTGGAGATGGAGAATTCTGCTTTAAGGATGGGCAGTGGAGGTTCCGTTGTCTTCTCTCGTCCTTTGCCCTGTCCTACTTCTCAAATCTTATGTTAGCACCGGGAAAAACAAAACAAAACAAGACAGGAGTATTTGATGGTATTCATAAACCTACACAGGGTAATGAATCACCCTAACACAGGTCCCCAAGGCCCTGTTTCCTGTTACTGGCAGGCAGCTAAGTCAAGTGTGCTTACGATATTCTATTTGTTCTAGACAGAAGTTTAGCTGTAAGACAAAATGAACATCTTTGATTAAGAATCTAATTGGAGGGGCGCCTGGGTGGCTCAGTAGGTTAAGTGTCTGACTCTTGACTTCGGCTTGGGTTATGATCCCAGGGTTCGAGCCCCAACCCCCTGCTTGGGATTCTCTCTCTGTCCCTCGCTGGCTCGCTCACTCCTTTCAAAATAAATAAACTTAAAAAAGACTTAAGAAAAAGAATCCGATTGGAAAGTAAATTGGCTTTTAGATTAGAATAGCTCTGCCTACTCGGACAAGTTGCGCTCATGCCCTGATCAACGTTACCTGACCAACTGAGTTGAGACAAGCCCTTTTCTGCTCCAGACCATCCAATCTAATCCCTTCAGTACAACATAATCTTTATAGGCAGGATAGGCCATTGGAAAGAAGAGAGAGTTGCAGAGAAACTCAAGGTGCGCTCTGATGTTCTATCTAAGAGGCAAGTGGATGGACACCATCATGAAAAATGCTCATCTCTACAATAAAAATCAGACTAGAAGCTTCCGGAGGGAGAGTGTTAATTTCTGTGTATTATTAGCAGCTTCCAATTTCAGGCCCAGTGCATTTTGAGGCCTCACTTCAACACGGATTGCTGAGACGTGAAATCTTGCCTTCATAGGTGCCATTCTGTTGGGGGAAATTATGCAGTGAGGGCATTATAATGGGACCCCCAAAGGCAAATAGGTACAAATCTTGGTAAACAGGCAGAAGTGAGAGGAGGCGGGACCAGCCTGGTTTGCACCTTTGAGCTCTGGGCACCGTTTTCTAAGGCCAAGCAAAATCTTCTAAAGGACCATGCGTTCCTGCCATTCGAGACTATAAGGACCCATGGGATAGCAGATCCCCATGATGTGACTTCCAATAACTGATTTTTAAAAATTTTTTAAGTTAATTCATTTTTGAGAGAGAGACAGAACACAAGCAGAGGAGGGGCAGAGAGAGAGAGAGAGAGAGAGAGACAGAGACAGAGACAGAGACAGAATCCGGAGCAGGCTGCAGGTTCTGAGCTGTCAGCACAGAGCCCGAACCCGACGTGGGGCTCGAACTGACGAGCCGGGAGCTCGTGACGTGAGCCCAAGTTGGCCGCTTAACCGCCTGAGCCACCCAGGAGCCCCTCCAACAGTTGATTTCTGTGGCCGAATAGGTGAAGATAAAATGTGTACCACAACGAATTTGACTGTAGATCTTTCTCTTATCCGGTGAACACTCACTGCACAAGCTGACCCATCAGGCGTATCTTTTTAACTGGTGAGACTCTGAGAAAGTTTCCACCTCTGGCCAGCCGTCGCATTTGCTAACAGAGCAAGTGACTCAGATCTTGCAGCAGACTCAATTTTAGCTCTTTGGTTATAGCCGTATACTAATGAACACGAGAATCATTACGTGCAAAGACAAATGGGTCCGAAATGGGAACTTTGCATTCTGCCCATTCCAACAGATGATGACAAAAGTCCTACCGGCTTTCTATACGACGTCTCGTTTAATCCCCAACAAATCTAGAGGAATGTGTTATCATTCACCCTTTTGAGAGGTGACGAATCTAGGGCTCTAAGGGAGGTTAAGTGACTTGTCTGAGGTCACACAGGTAGGACGGGATCTTGGTGCAGACAATACCCACGATCTTAACCAAGAAACTCTACTTGCCAGGCTGAGTCACTTTCTTCCCCTCTTTGGGTCTCGATTCCCTTCTGTGTTCAAGTGGGGGAAGCAAACCGGATGATCTTCAGCCCTAAACTGCTAGGCTTCTTTGGTTCCCACCTGGGCCAGCTCTGCTGTGTGACAGGGCCACAGACAGGACCGCCTCCTCCCTTGAGCACCCATCTTTCAGCCAGCCAGCACACCTGGTGAGAATAGGGCCCGGGTGAGAAGTGTGTGGCTGGGAACGGCCAGACCCAGCGTGCCACAGGAGAGAGCACGGCGTGCGTGCCGTGCGGATGGCGAACCGGCTGGGGAGCCACACGCAGGAAGTACGACACGTCAGTAAGTGCTTCTGGATGATGACCGCTGGTCCCCACCATCTGTGATGCTCACAACCACAGCGCGGCCCGAGCACCACTTGGCTTGCGTGTCTCAGATGTGGCGTTTACTCCTGTTGCCGCGATGGCTCCGAATGAAAAAAGACAACCCTACGGAGGGGAGTCGGGCCAGGCCAGACGTCTGAAGCCCTCACCAGGGGAAGCGGACCCGGGGCTCGATTCAGCTCCGGGCCAACTGCTGCTACAGGATAAAGAGAGGAGCTCGGCTCCCTCGGGCCCTGGGCGGGAGGGGTTCGGGCCACGCTGTCAAACCACCCGCATTACAGCATTTCCATTTCCCTACGCTGGGGCACGTGCTGTTCCCTAAAACCCAGAAAACGAAAGTGACTTAGAAGCAGACATCTCGAGACTTGAGAATTCTAAACGCTTCTGAGAATGCTGGCTGGTGACAGTCCTGCTGTACCCTCAGTTCCCACAGCTCCTCTGTCAGCTGCAGCCAGTGACTCCACGCCGGCCCTTCCTGCTCCCCCTGCACCCCCCTGGCCAACCGGAGGGCTCTGGGGCCGAGATTGGCAAGGGGCGGGGCCAGAAACCTAGAGACTGGAAGATGGGGGTGGGGGGTGACCCTTCCCTGGGGCCGGCCCTGCACCCTCCTTCCTGCGCCAGGATGAGGCTGAAGGGGAGACGAGGCCAAGGCCAAGGGGTCTTTCGGCCCGAGGCCCTGCCCCTCCTCTGGGGAGCCTGGTCCGGAAGTGAGCACTGCTGGTCAGCTCTGGGGGCGGCGCGTGCCCGGGGCAGGGGGCACCGGGGCTCCTCTGTGAGACGGCCAGGGGCTCTGCCAGGCACTGCCCTCTGCCCTGTGCACACCTGCCCTGTGAGGTAGGCGGTACCCGCCCCATTTCAGTTTGGGCCAGATGACGTGACCGGCTCCAGCTGACAGGTGTCAGAGAGCCTCACGGCCAGGTGTCCCCGTGTCCGGTCTGTGCTCGCTGTCACCAGAGTGCCACAGACAGCTGCTGTAGCGCGAAGCCAGTGCCTTCCTGGGGCCAGCGCAGTGGGGACAGGCGGGGGCTCTGGTCGGCCCGGGCAGAGAGCACTGGAGCCGGCCCCCGGGCCCCGCTCGAACACGGCCCTTACTGTGTGGCCCCGGTGTATGGGGCTCCTGACCTGCCCCCAAGCCTTGTCATCTCCTACCGGGGTCTGGCTGTTGAGGACGTCCTAGCTTCCGCCTAGAAAGTTGCTCCGGGTGGCATTTATTCCACAGTTCCTGACTCATGCTGTCTTGGTGCGGTCGCGGGCGGACAGACAAGGCTGACATGGCCCCTGCCCTCTGGGAACTGACTTTTGGAGGTGGGGGCGGGGGGGGGGGGGGGGAGACGAGACTAGATAAACAAATCAAGCGATCGATTACATGAATAATTGTGATTGCGACGCCTGCCTCAAACTAGTGCAGAGCGACAGGAGAGAACGAGAGGGGAGCTGCGGAGTCCGAGCCCGGCAGGCACTGGGGGCAAGTGTGCTTATTTAACCTGAGCCTGGCAGGCAAGTGGGAATGGCGTGAGGACATGCAGGGCTGCAGAAACTGAGTGGGGAAGCCCCAGAGTGGGGTGGGGGAAGGACAAAGGGCCATCAAGAAGGGAGAAAGCGCAGAGGGGCCTGGAGAATCAGGACAGAGAGGCGAGAAGAGGGGGCGGCCGAGGTAAGAGAGACCAGATGTGGGACCCGCAGGCTATGGTCAGGACTCTAGGTGGAAGGCCAAGCCGAGGTGTGAACGTGGACAGCGAACGCGGGGAGGTCAGGAAGCAGCACCTCCTTGGTGTCCCCCTGGCCCAAGCCCAGCCGGGCCTGCGAGGGGAGGGTGGGCAGGGGCAGTGCTGGGGAGGGGGCGTGGGGGGACACACCGCGACGGGGGAGAGCCCGGCTCGCTGCAACGTGCGGCAGCGGGCTCCTGCCTGCGTCCCCCCCACTTCCCCGCACAGACCGCAGCCGGTGATCTCGGGCCACAAACAATGTGGAGAATCTCCGGCCAGGGCTGTGGAATGGACAGGATTCTATTTATAAGCAGAGAGGGGCCGAACAACGGAGCAACTGCTGCCTCGGTGGGTCTGTGGCCTGACCTCCTGGGGGACTCTGGAAAGCCTCAAAGCCGTCCCCGGAAGAGACGGCACAGGAAAGAGGGGATTAGACGGCTCAAGGGCATGAAGCCAGCTGCTTCCTCCAGGGTCCGATCGCCTTCATCAGAGAGCAGCCGGTCGGCCCCCATCTGTGTGTGGTGCGTACCAACATGGGCTGAACAGATTGAGCCTCTGCCCCGCCTCCCTCCCAGGGGCCGTGGTTTAGACGGATGACGACCACGTACAAGGCTGGAGCCGGCAGAATGGGGGCACGTAACCGCACGTTAGGCGGAACGTTTGCTGCGGTCCGTGTCCACGGTCAGCCCACGTGCGTGGGGCAGACTGGACGGGTGCGTGGTAAGGGCCGCAGCAGTGTCCCCGGCACAAGCAGGCAGGTATTTCTTCTGAAATGAAGGACTCTATTGGGGAAGAAACATTGTGAGAGCCGATGGCGGGCCTAAGAGGGCAGGGGTGTGTGGTGCTGGGCAGGGCAGGTAGCTCTGCCCGGCTTCCTCCTGGCTCTGGTCACCACCAGACTTAAGACTCGGCAAACGGCTTGCTCTCCGGGCTTCAGGTCCTCATCTGGAAGATGTGGGTTATAGTCCCCAGCCTGTAGGTTAAACGTGAAAATGCCCGTGAAGTGCTCAGGCTAGACAGTGCCTGGCACCACTGTAAGGGAATTATCACTGTTGTTCTAACGGAATACGAGAGAGGAATGTGTTAGAAACACCGCCCACCAGGAAGTAATCTATGCTTCTGTTCGGTGACACCAGCGATGAGGCAGCTCCCAGCAGGAGTTCCAAGGAATCTGGCTCCAGCAGAAAGGTTCCCTGGTCACAAAGATTTCGGGAATGGCAGACCATGTCATCTTACTGCTCCACAAAGCAAATTTGCATATGAAAGGCTCAAAAGAGCCCTTCCATCGGAAAATTTTGTTCTGTCTGGTCTTCTCCCCAACTTACTTGACCACAGAGCCCTTTTTAGTTCGGGCTGTATGCGAACTTCCCAGAGGAAACTTATCCTTTTTCTAATTAAAAAACAATTTTTTTTAACGCATATTTATTTTTGAGAGAAAGGGACAGAGTGCGAGCAAGGGAGGGGCAGAGACAGAGGGAGACACCGACTCCGAAGCGGGCTCCAGGCTCTGAGCTGTCAGCACAGAGCCCGACGCGGGACTCGAACTCACAGACCGCAGGATCATGACCTGAGCTGAAGTCAGACACTTAACCGACTGAGCAACCCAGGCTCACCTCCCACAGGACACCTTCCAGACACAAAAGTTGGGGGCTAAAACAGTCCTGGTCTAACTGCCTGTTTCCACATGCGAGCGAGCGAGGGAAGAGCAGACAAACCAGGGAGAATGAGGATGGGAGGAGGGAGACGGATCCTGACAGCCCAGCCCAGGGGTTTTCCACTGGGCAGGCAATACGTAGAAAGAACAGAATGTAAGGTTGGGCAAGAGCTCAGGGGCGCCGGCCAGGTGTTCTGTGGGACAGTGAATGGAGCCCACGGGATGACGGGACCAGAGGGAAGGGAGAGACTGAGACCCAAGCTGGGGAGGGTGTGTGGAGGGAGGTGGGAGGAGCCATGTCAGGAGGCAGGATGAGGTCAAGGAAGGCACTCCCCAATCCCATGCATCACGGGGGACGGGGGGCTTCACGGAGAAAAGTGTTCAGGAGCTGATGGCCCACTTGTGCTGCAGTATGTGTGTGTGTGAGCAGATGCCCCACGAGCAGCTGAAATTTGAACTCTGTGTCTCTCACTGACAATTTCAGAAAGATCCCTTACCATGGATTAATGGCAAACCAAAAACCAAAAAACAACAAAACAAAACATGTCGACGGGAGTGAGTTCTCTCTCAGATGATCTCCTGGAGGGGAAAATATTTCGAATTACCGAAGTTAAAAGGTTTCTCAAAATGTGGCCCACGGACCACCCGTGAAGCTTGTCAGGAACAGGTTCAAGGGCCCCAGTGAGCTCTCTGATCAGAATCTCAGAGTTGAGCTCTCCGTGTTGGAGCTTTGTTAGTGGGGGATGATCCCTCATGCAGTGGAGTCCTGTGTTTGACAAGGGGCTCGAAGACACCCCCCACTATGAACTGGAAGAGGGTGACACAAGAATCCAGAACTCTCTACCCTGGTAGGGCAAGGCCCCATGAGGGGAGAACCTACTTGGTGCCAGGCAACCCTCACGACCCCCTAAAGGACCCCTTGCAAAACCTTCATTCCAATCTCCATCCACCTCTGGTGACAGAGCTCCTGAGAGTTAGGATCAGGTCAACCTACAGAGTCGACACCCCCTCTGCAGTGCAAAGACCTGACTGAGAAACTTCTCTGCGGTTAGCAGCAACGGAGAGCAAAACTGAGGGTAAGCACCAGGAGGCTCACGCCGAAAGCACCGAGGGCACCGCTGCCTCAGGTACCAGAAGGCTTCACGGCCACATCAACACACGAGGGAATTTGCACGCACGCCCCCCCCCCCTGCCCTTTTTGGGTTCCTCTGTCCCCGAGAAACCCAATTTGTGGCCTCTGTCACCGCGTTGCCATCGGAAGCACCAATTGCGAATATATGGCACTGCTGTCTGGAAAAGCCAAGCAAAACCCAACCTCGCTGATTAAACCGTCTTCCCCTTGGCCTTCCTGCCTCTCCTGGGTCGCGCCGGCAGAAATACAAACGGATCCAGCGAGGCTGCCCATGTACCCGCTGCAGCTGGCTGCGCGACCAGAGCGGGGGACCTCCTCCTGGGCCCACGCAGCTCCCTCTTCGGGAAAGGCTCACGCCCCTGGAAGCATGGGTTTCGGCGGATGCACGCGGGTTGTGCTGGGACGACCCCGACGAAGGAACGCAGAGGGGCCGGAGCACCGGCAGCGAGGGGCGGGGGCGTTATCGGGTCGGGCACAGCTGATATGGCCTTATGGAGAGATGTCACATGCCACCTCAATGGAGGATTAACGCAGAGAATTTGAGGTCAAGGGTTTAGGCCAAACCAGCTTCTATTTATAAAAAAGAGCCTCGGGGGCGGGGTACAAGAGGGCAGGAGGCTGGCTCGGTGGGGATGCCAGTCAGCAGGACGACCCGGCGAGGCAGAAGTCAGCTCTCGTCACCTTGCCCCCTTTAAAGTGAGGCCCTCTGCTGTGAGCTTTTCCCAGGAAATTTGAGTTCCTGTCGCCTCCGACTGCCCCTGTGTGCAAATTAGGGAGAGCACAGGTGGGGGGGATCAAACCCCGGGGTCCGGCTGTGTGGAGGTCGTGGGGGCTGTCCCCTGCTCCACAGCTGAGGGGGCCTCACGGAAGAGCAGGGGGAGACCGGCTCTTCAGTTCCCCAAGGACCAAGAAGGGTACGTGTTAAACGACTCAAGTCCAAGCCCTTTGAGACAGACAGGTGCCCTGATTAATGGGAGGCCCAGACAGGCCCCTACTCTTTTCTCCCAGGCCGCGCAGGGAGCAAGGGAAAGTCACCGAGGGACACCGTGGATCCAGTTCCGGTTTGGGGTTCCTGAAACCTGACAGTGCTGCTGCATGATGGGACTCCTCTTCTGAGGAGCCTGTGCTCATCGCCCTAGGGCCTCCAGGCCCAATTCCAGGCCTCCCGAGTCCCAGTCTGCAGGGCAGGGGCTCCAGAAGCTGTGCTTCACGCGGAACCCCTAGGCGAGCCCTGCAGAGTGGGACCAGGCGGGCCGGCCGTGGCGCGGGGCACTGCACTGACGTCCACCCGCCCGTCAAGCCAACAGAACCGGCAAGACCACACTGGCTGTCACGTGACAGGTTAAATCACACGGAGACGTTTTATTAAAACATTTTAAAACAGAACTTTCCAAAATGTAAAACTCTAAACGACCCTTCCTGACCTTCGCCTGCCCTGAACCCGAGCCAACGCACGGTTGCATTCTGGCCTGAAAGAGGACAAATCCTCACGCCGGCTCCGGATGTGGGGCGGTCCTGGTTTGTCAGCAACTGCCTAGGACATCGTGGGCCTGAGAAGTAAAACGTGTCCAGACCCGAAAGCGACGGCACCGCCCACGCTCTGACAGGACCGGAGCCGGAGGCCCCGAACCATCGCGGCCAACTCTTGGCCGTGCCGCCAGGCAGCAGCGGTGTCTCTGCAAGCCCAGGC
The DNA here is from genome assembly GCF_014898765.1 of Herpailurus yagouaroundi. NCBI lineage: Eukaryota > Metazoa > Chordata > Mammalia > Carnivora > Felidae > Herpailurus > Herpailurus yagouaroundi. Next base: position 52,835,832 of record NW_024412401.1, on the reverse strand, counting down.
CTGCCCGGCGGTTATCTGCGCTGCCGCTAACAGACGGCGGGCCGGGCGTGGTGCCCAACGTCACCATCACCGGAGACAAAGGCTGTCTTCTCGATCAGTCCTCTGCAGAGCAGAAGAAATCGGCGGTGGGCCACACAGCACCCAGGGCTAAATCGCGAAGCTGAGTGGACGGGGCCGATCCAGGGGCGGCGGGCCCGTCATCAGCACCCGCCGGCCTAGCTTCCGCGCGCGCCTCACGGCGACCTGTACTTTGACCGAAGGTGCTACCATCTGTTCCCAAACTCAGCGGATGACTGCGTGAGCGAGTTTCTTTCCCTCCACCCAATCACAAAGCCGGGCCTGGAGGGTCCTGATACCCAACAGCAGCGAGAGCACGAGAAGGAGACACCTACGCCAGGGCCCGGGCCCGAGGGGACCGGGGGCAGCTGGGGGAAGCTCCCGCCTACCCTCTTCCTGCATCGACCTCCTGCGCTGTCAACTTCTGCTGCCATCCTCGAAGACACACACACACTGCGGACTGGCGGAAGGCCGCGAAGGTTTCTCAGAGCCACAGCAATGAGGACACCTCTCTCCAAGGCTGTGACCTGACGAAGCCCACATATATTCCGCACGGAAACAGACCAAAGAGTTTAATAGAGGGGGGCCAGGAAGGGGGACGGGACAACCAACACGAAATCGACAGCAAAACAGACAAGCGGTCAAGCGTCTCTGGAGTTTTGGTTTCTGCTGTTTCTGGGTGTGCTGCAGTGAGAATGTCCACGTTAAAGGACTGCTCCAGTGTTGCTCGGTGACGAGGAGCCCGGAATGCAGTTGGTCCCAGGAAGGAACACGGACACCCACTCAGCTTCTCCAGCCACCGAAGCCCTGGACAGACCTGCAAGGAAGCGCCGGGAGAGAGGCGTATCAGCTGCTGCTCTGAGAAGGGCTTCGGGGCTCATGCAACCGCCTGTGGTCAGACTCAGGGCTCTGAACTTCTCGTGGCAGCAATTCCACACAGAAGCACAGAGCGAGGATCAAAACATGAGACCTGGTGATGGGCCTGGAGGCCCGCGGGCAGCACGAGGCTTCTGAGACGCTAACGGGGAACTGAGGAACAGCATCTCCCGGGTCCCGCCACCCGGGCCTTGCTCCTCGGAAGGCACACTCTGCTCTCTCTTACGCGTGGCCCTCGGGGAGGCCAGGCCCGGCACCTTCTGCCACTTTCCTACTGCGATTAGCAGGTCCACGAAACCCAAAACCTGCCGCTGAACCCCCATGCCTCCAGGACAGGCTCATACAACAGGAAACAGGAAAAGCAGATAAACATGTACCAACAGAGCAAAGGTTAGGAGTCCCATACTCTCACATACCACACGCTCCCCTCTCCCTATCTAACGGCTGGGAACGAGATGGATACTCACGAGTTAGACGATCCAAAGCTGAATCCTGAAAAAGATGGAAGAAGGGTGGAGCAAAGTGAGCACATACATACCTGAGAGGTGGAGGTGGGCTCCTCCCTCCCGCAGGGAGCCCCGCCGACCCCCACCTGCAGGCCACGACGAAGGTGGGGGGCGCTCCTGGGTTCTTCCCTCCCCCACGCCAACAGTGGGCAGCGGGTCCCTGGCACGGCGCCTCCCGCTCGGCTGCCCTGGGGCCACACGGACCCCTTTCATTAGGAAACTACGTTTTTCTTCTCCCATCACTTGCCGCTTCTCGGTGAGGCCAGAGCAGTGAAGACACTTAGGTCTAGGCCTGGCCCTGCGGCTCACTCTCTGGCCCTTTGGGTAAATAGGCCCCTTGGAGTTTTTGTCTTCGTTTATAAACGAGTGCCACTGCCTCTCCAAGGTGCGGGAGTGCAGGAGTGTGGCACGGGTAAAAGCATCACACACGTGGTCTGCTATCTGAAGAGGCAAGGGTTAACAAATCAGAGACGTTTCGCGAAGTCTCTACGCCTTATTTTTTGAGTTTGCCGGCTGGGATTTTTTAAACCAAGGTCTAGTAAGACGGTTATTATTTTGGGTTCTCAAATCTTGAGAGAAAATCAAGCCCGTCTTTTCTTTCTTTGGTAAGAAATGGCACAATGTTACAAATGTAATTATGGCCTTAAAAGACCATTTTGTCTTTGAAGTACTTTCGGCCCCGCAGAATACGAAACTGAACAGCCAGGTAAAAACCACTCGTGTTGTTAGGGGTGCGGGGCAGGGGGAGGCATTTCCTAAGGAAAGGGCAGGGAAACGGCGAGGGAACGACGTCTGGCCGCCTACCTCCTCCGCCTGATCCAAAGCTAGAGAATCCCCTGCTCTGGGTCCCAAATCCAGAAGTCTGTTGGGACAGCGATCCGAAAGTCGGAGCGTTTTGACTTGCCAGCGTGCCGAAAGACGTGGTGCTGCTGCTGCTCCCAAACCTGGGTTCCAGGGAGAGACCAGACTGTGGTTAGCGTAGCCACGCCGGCACCCGCCGCCCACAAGCCTCGGCCACCCCGGTAGGTCTCGGGCTGCACAGCACACACGAATTGAGGGGACGTGCTCGGTTTCAACCAGTGGCCTCTCAGAAAGAACAGGCCAGGGCCCAGGGCACACCTCCAGCTTCGGGAAGGAAGAGGCCGGGGGCACAATCCCAAGTGCAACCGGTCCAGTGTGTTAGCTTTCATTCACCGTCTGGAAGTTGTGGGTCATCTGGAAGTTAATCAGCACTACAGTTTTTGCTCTCCTATCCCTGGTAATTCTTGGGCTTCACCCCATCACTTAGACATTTCTCATTCATCGGCAAGCCCCTTCACCCAGCTATTTGCCTTCAGCTCCTCTCTGGATCTTTCCATCACGGACTTTCCACGATGAGGTGAGGGTCTCCTGTGAGCGGACTCTTGCGGGGGTCCTGCCTGTTCCTGCTCTGTTCCTACCCCAGCTCTAGGCCTCCCACGAACAGTGGAAGCTCCTCAGATGCCCGCCAGGGGCAGACCAGGGACCTGGGACATCTCATGCCAGAGCTGGTACTTGTCAGCCCTCTTTGACAAAATGGAATCAACCAGCCAGTCAGGATTTATGTGGGTGAACCGGCCCCCCCCCGGCGGCGCGCGGCAAGGCAGAATACGATACTTTTCTACTGGTAAAGAAAATAGCAGGTTTCAAATAAGTAAATAAAACCTCAAGATTCCCAGTCAACCCCAAACCCTCCAACTCCGCAGCACTCTGTGCCGAGCGGTCACTGGAGACATCACTGTCCATCGGAACCTGCCAAGAATACTGGTTTAAGTTGGTCCCAACGCTCCTTTAAAAGCTTTTCTTAACTTTAATTCTTGGGGTTTCCTGGGGGAAACTTAAAAGAACTTGTACTCTCTATTTGAAATTTAGGAGGCAATACATCAACTCGCTCATGTTCTTGAAAGTGGCCAGTGTTTCTGCACTAGGATCTTTCGGGGGGGGGGGGGAAGGGTATGAATAAGAACATACTTCGCTTTACTTTCAAGATAAAGACGCTATCCCTTCACCAAGATTTATCCCAAGTACCCTGACAATTCCCCCAAACAAAGCCCCCAAGCCCTCCCCAAGTCTATAGCCTTATGTGTCCTGAGTTCCGCGGCCAGGGCCAGGGCCAGGTCTACCAGACGGTGATTTCAGACAGAACACGTCTCCTGAACGAGTCACTTCGCCGTCATCGCTACATACATTTATTGGGACTTTGTGGTGCGGTGAAAGCTATTTATTTTTTTCTTGGGGTTTTGGCGACCAGGTTGAATTTCTGGGGCCCTTCAACGCAAATCCCTAACACGGCATTTTCAAGGGAGGATGTGCACAAGGCATAAGAGCAGCTCTGAAAGCCAAGCCGTCACCGAGACACGGAAATGTGCAGTCAGTGCCCCGTATGGAAGCTGGCCCACGGGACCGTGAACCGAGTACCCACTGTGCGGGTCTGGAGAGGAGCCAGGGACACCGGAGTGGTTTGCCTAAGGACAACGGGTAGACGACAACGATCCCAAGAGGAAGGAACGTGGCAGAAACTATTCATTTTGGATTTCCTGACAGAAGTCGCCACACAGGGGCAATCCTGGCTAGAACGTGGCCAGGACAGGACCGTTTTCCTTCCTTTAATCATCCTTCGGTCCCACCAGGAGAACAGGGGTCTGCCGACCAGCACTCCACGTTTCCAGGGGACGGCGACACAGCTCCCATCCACCTGCGTACTGGACAGACTGGCCGGGAAGAAATGGGCCTCCCCAGAAAGGAACAGGAGCTCTGGTCTGACTCATTTGCCGATTTCAAGGGAGGGGGCTTCAGCTCGGTCAGGAGAACGGACTTTCCCAAACAGGAGTCCCGGGGCCCCAGTGCTTTCGGAGCCCCGAGGTCCCTCCCCGGGGGGGCTTACCCGAATCCTCCTGCGCTGGCGGCTGCAGTACCCTCTCCGAACACTTTGCCTCCCGTCGAGCCCAGAGGGCTTGTAAAGGCTGGGGCTGAACCGAATGCTGGCACCCCTCCAAACCCAGGGGATCCCCCAAAAGTAGGAGGGCTGCCAAACACTGGAGCAGCACCGAAGCCACCTGAGCAAAACAGAGGCAAACAAACAGAAACAGGGAAAAAGAAAGGAGACAGAAGAGAAGACAATGAGCGGCGAGAAATCAAATCGAAGGAGGAAGGAAAAAGGGGGAAATGCGTTAGAAGTTCAAATACCAAAAACTGTAACTGAGGGCAACAGCCTTCCTAAATACCGAGCCAGCCCCTCCATCGCTCGCAGAGGGGGCGGGTCGGCCAGGGGAACTCCTGGAACTCTCAGAGCCCAGCAGACCTCATGTTCACCTGGGAGACCCTCGGCCCTTCCCACGGGCAGGCCGGACCCGTCAGTGCCAAGTCTCGTGGAGTCAGATCGTCACCAGGAACCAACCTGGTGCGTTTCTGACCCCTTCCCAGCCTCACGGCGCTGTTCTGAGACTCCTCACTGAAGAGGCATTCTTGAAAACTCCAATCCCTGCCCGGCCTTCAAAGATGACAGAGGCGATTACTGTCACGACACAGGCTAGGCTGCCAGCATCATGAAAACCCATCTTATGAAGCCATAGGCTCAGTCTGCTCTCGGGAAGAATCTACAAACTGGGTTACAGGAGACATGGAGAGGCGCACGGCACTGGGGCTCAGCCAGGGGCTTTTTATTTATTTAAAGCCTTATGGCTCTCACGTCTCTCCCCACAGAAAAATTCCTTAAAAACCGCTTTCTCTCTGTAGTCGGGAGCTACCCCTCAATAAAAAAGCACACCGAACTTCCCCTGGTTGGGGGAGGGCCGCTGGATAAATGTGGCAAGACCATCAACGGGCCCTGAGAAGAGCCCCCAGGGCCTGGCTCCCCCTGCCACTCACGTGGACACGGTCCCGGGGGCGGCACGCACGCAGGCCGTCATCGCACAGAAATCAGGCTGCGAGGCGGCCTCCTCGGACCGGTGGGGACGCCCACCGGGCGGGAAGCTGGTACACCCTTCCCCTGAGGGGGTTCCCCAACCCCAAGATACCGCTTACCTCATGTTAGGCTATGAGCAGAGACCCCCCGGGAGTGTCTGTTGAACAGAATGGAATAAACTGGTACAAGCAATGTGTTCTAGCGAGGAGTCTCTTAAAACGAGCACTGGCCTAAGGAGCGACATGCTAAGGGGAAGGAGAACAGCGTCGGCGCAGGTAAAGGGGCCCCGGGGACACTGCTGGCACGCATTTTGGGATGCGAGTCCTGCCGTCAGAGGGACGGCTCGGGCCTTCTTATATAAGCATAACCACACCACAAGCTTCTGCTACCTGAATCGGGAAAGATCAAATTCTGGGCAGGAAGAGCTATTAGCAGAATTCTTTTGTTGTTTGTTATCTGGTGACGCAATCCTGCGTTTATTTACCATTGCCAGTGAGGATACTTTTTGCTCAGGCTCCCGTTTGGGTTAACATTCTAGATTTTAAAACCTCGAGTGAAATTCCAAGCCACGATAATGGAGACTGTTGGGTTACAAACACGAGAGACTGGAAAAAAAAAAAAAGTGCTAAAAAACCCCTGCCGTTGAATTATTTAAGACCGATCACAGATCTCGTTACACTTTCTTCCTAGACACACGGGGCTGTATCTAGTGCCCTGTACGCAGTATTATTCAGACTTCTGGGTGGGAGGCGAGTGAAAAATGAGAAGTCACAATGATACAGAAAGTAAACCGGATGGGGGTTGGGGGGGAAGGAGGAGATTAAACACACACACCCACACACACCACATCCACCCCCCATCACATATACCACACACACACACACACACACACACACACACAGCCCTGAAACAACAAACCTGGGTCACAGTAAAGGAAACAAATTTGCTAATAATCAGTGATAATCCAATACCTGACTTACTGAGGGCCCTCCACGTGCCAGCTACGGTCCCAGGTGCTGCCCAATACTTTGCCTCAATCCTCTCAATAAACCTGGGGTCCCTACCTCGCAGGTGAAGGAAACAGGCTCAGAGAACACTGAGGCACAAATGACAAACAGCTATTTGCCTATGTTCAGCCAGCCTGGCGGTGGTAGCACTGGGACCTGAGCAAGGGTTGGTTGAGTGACTCAAGAGAGCGCCCGCCATTGAACCGCCTGTGTCCCTCTGCCTCCCTCCGTGGTGACCGCGGCAACAGGGGGTGGGGGGAGCACGGTGGTCTGGGCACAGCATCCTGCCCACCTTGGTCCCTGCTACAAATCCTCTCCAGCACTATTATTTCCTAAGGGAACTGTACTGAGGGAGGATGGACGCTTCTGGAATCTTTCAAAGACCCACTGAAACGGTCCATATCTAAAGTCTGTCTTAAAGCAAAACACCAATCATGACGTCTTAGGCATCTGCTTTTGCCTGGGCAGGAAGGCTGACTCCTTTACTTAAAGCAGCCTTCCTCGTGCTCGGGACCCCAGGGCACCTCCTTCTACAGCAGGAGCCCCCTGAAAACTGCCCTGAGTCCTGCAGTGACAGCCAAAGTGCGAGAGGCACAAGGGACACGGTCTTCCTCCACCCTCACTGTCACCTCTGTGCCTACCAGTTCATTCACGCCCCCTGTACTTAAAAGGCAGCTTTCTCTGCTGGGAATCCTCAGTCGGAGGGTTTCATGGGGCAAACAATCGAACAGGAAAAATATTCTGAAAGGCAGGAGAATATACTTTCTCTACGACTTAAAAAAATAAAAGCCTGAGATTCTCAAAGTCAATCCTGGCCCCAGGATAACGAACAACATAGAAGAAAAACATGTGACTTGAAGAAAACATTATCTGGTTCCTTAAAAAAAGTAAATTAAGCGGGGCGCTTGGGTGGCTCAGTCGGATGAGCGTCCGACTTCGGCTCAGGTCACGATCGCGTGTTGACGAGTTCAAGCCCCGCGTTGGGCTCTGTGCTGTTGGCTCGGAGCCTGGAGCCTGTGTCTCCCTCTCTCTGCCCCTCTCCCGCTCATGTTCTGTCTCTCTCTGTCTCAAAAATAAATAAACATTTAAAAAAAACAAATTAAGCATCACTGACTAATGAACTAAAATTTCTTTTTTCTTTTGTTTTTTAAGCAAGCTCCACACCCAGTGTGGAGCCTAGTGCGGGGCTTGAACTCACGATCCTGACATCAAGACCGGAGCTGAGATCGAGTCAGCTACTTCACCAACCAAGCCACCCAGGCGCTCCAGTGAACTATCGTTTCTTAGTCAAATGTTTACTTTGTTAACTAGGACCCAGAGCTTTGTAGCCGTCTCACTTTTTTATCGTTCACTGTGAGGAAGGGTGGGGGCAAAACGGAGCTGCAATCGTGTCCGGGGCATTTTAAATTCTAGGAAGAGCATCAAAAATCTGGCAACCGAAGACTAACCCATCCAAGTCACAGATCCGAGTAAAGGAGCACAGTGTACGAAAACCATAGCAATTTAGGTTCTAAAAGGTGGGACTCCAGGCACTAATGTGGGACAGTCCTAAGTTAGAGCCACCCATGCATCCGGTCCCCGGCAGGGCCCTTCCTCAGAATGCACATAATTTCAAAGGCTCCCGTACACATGAGGGAGAAGCATCCTGGCTGTTCCCCCTGGGGTCTGCTTTAAAGAGCTCCTTTCTCCACAAACATCTTCCCCCACTCTGCCTCTGATCTTTCGGGGGGCGGGGGGGGGGGGGCGGATCTTTTCACATGGTTTTCCATGTAATAGAGGCAGGAATGCAGACCCTCTGTAGATTTGAGATAGATAGAGGACAGAGAGGCAGCGGACAGAAATGAAGTACGTGTTTTCTTTTTTTATCTAAACATATGCTGCCCTTTAAACTTTTAAATTGTAAACGTAGTATATGATGATAGAAAGTCGCCCAGTCCCCCATGGAGATTTTAGAAGCCATGCTGGGGTAAGTAGCAGTGCTGGTGATGCTCTTAATCCTTGATTCCACCGGGGTGTTTCACCTGTGAGGAGTAACTGCTCCGTATACTTGCGGTAAATGGATATTGTACACGTCATGTAGATAGATTAATGTACGTCATGCTCAAAAGCAAAAAAACAAACAGTGATTTGGGAAAGAGGACAAATGAAACAGACATAAAAAATAGCCAGATCGGGGTGCATGGGCGGCTCAGTCGGTTAATCGTCTGCCTTCAGCTCAGGTCATGAGTTCGCGGGTTCGAGCTCTGCGTCAGGCTCTGTGCAGATAGCTCAGAGCCTGAATGCTTTGGATTCTGTGTCTCCCCCTCTCTCTCTGCCCCTCCCCAGCTCATGCTGTCTCTCTTGGTCTCTCAAAAATAAATAAATGTTAAAAAAAAATGTTTAAAAATCCCCCAAAACTAGGCTGTTTTGCCCAGGACTGCTAATGGGACACAAGCAGGTCTGTGACTCGGTGCTTTCTGGTTTATATTTTAGTTATCGCTCTCTTATATGTTCCCTCACTTTGGTTGTTGTGTGCTTGCTAGATATTTACAATGCTTTCTGCCCTAAGAAGACATGGAGTCCTCTTAAGGGTTCCACTACATGCATTCTGTGCTTTCAACAGGTCTCGGGAGACCTAGAACAGTGTTAGGAGCACAGTAGATGGTCTGTAAATGTAAAGATGAATTGGGGAGAATCCACACTCCAGTCCTGCTCCCTTGAGAGCCACCCTAGAGAGATCTCCTTCCGGGTATCTATGTGTATGTAAACATACGTATAAAAAGAACCACAGCTAACAACTATCAGAGTACCTGTTTTATTTGGAGTCGAGAACCCGAAGCCTTGGGATGCCACACTTCCTCCTCCAGAGCTGAAAGTGCCGGCAGGTTTCTGCTCTCCAAACGATGAGCTGGCAAATCCACCAAATGTCTTGGCCCCGCTGTTTCCGAATAGATTAGAGGTATCTGAAGAAAGGAAGAATATGTTGAGAGCGATCAGAGGGAGAGAAGGGTCCTTATCTACTTAGAGCAGAAAAGACACTGCAGCGAGGTGTTTGAGGGGAAGCGAGCGAGGAGTCTGGGATTCGAGGGAGCTGAGCCGTGGTAAACACCCTCTCTGATCTGCATGTGTCTCGATGACCAGCGGTTAGCCTCTGGGAGCCCAGGTTCCGGATTCCAAAGGCACACGGTACAGGGAGCTGCACGGCCCCGGGGGACGAGGCTTCTGCGGAAGCGCACCTGTGCTCCCCCAAGTAATCAGGTCCACCCACCGGCTTCCTGCAAGACTGTCTTCTTCTGAAGGACAGGGCTCGCTTTCACTCCCCACCTCACACGAAAACCTCGCATTTTGTCAAGCGAGAGAAAACAGAGTCGGAGCCGATCCAAACCAAGCGTAACAGCTTCCGGCTGTCTGCTTTTACAGTCGGGTTGGGCGTGTTTGCTGTTGCCTATCTGCTCAGGGAATGGCAGGCGAGACGAGACAAACCACGGTGTTCCCAGCTCCGACCTGACGGGAGCTGGGGATGTTCCGAGGAACTGAAGACTTCCAGCCTGACTGCCTTTTCCTAAGCGGCTCAACGGAGCCCTTGACCTCTCAGATGCTTATCTAGTGGGTCACTCCCTCTACACACTGAATCCGTGCCAGGAATGAGAGGAATAGAGGAAATGAACTCCTAAAAACTAAGACAGGTGAGGGGTGTTTGTTATGAGAAATGCACATTTGACCATTAATAGGGACAGAGCCAAAATCCTGCATGCAGAAACACTTGGGTAACCCAAACGGCACGCTGTTTTCTATCAGGAATTTTTCCTTAACCTTTTTTTGGGAGAGGGGAGAGACAATGCGCACTTCCCCACCGTGTGTGGATGGGTGTTTTATTAAAAGAAGTCTGCACCCACAAGAAAGCAGGGAGAAGCTGTCCTGAAATCGGGTGGAGGCCCAAAGGCAGAGGAGTAGGCAGGGCGCTGCACCGGTGCCCCGGGTGGGGAACGGAGAGCTCACACCACATCACCAAGTGAGAAGTACAAACGTCTGCACGAGACTGGGCTTCCCCGGAGCCGTTCACGTGCTCACGGGGAAGGTGACGGTGAGAAGAGGGGAGTAACTCGTTCTCGAAGTCAACTTGTCCGAAGAGGTGACCCACCACTCACCTGTCAGTCTCAGGATCCCCCTGCGACCGCTAATATTTGCAGCTGCAATGCTCCTGATCAACAATCCGGGAAGTGGAGAGCCTTATCTCGGGGACACGACCACCTCAGATTTCTAGGCAGCAGTACATGGAGCCCCAGGCCACCACGTGGTCCCTGCTCTGGAAAACTCCTGCTGGCCGTTGGAGAGCTCGGCTAGGAGTGTGCCAGGCACGGACGGCGGGAGTGGTTAACAAGCTCTTTCTCATCGCCCTTGTACGCGGTGCCACAAGACTATCTGTCCCCCTTTTCTAGAGGGATTCACAGGGGGAGGCTACAAAATGCCCTCTTCAATGCTCCGAGTTAGCTTAGAGGCCACGTTTTATTTTCAGTGGCAGTACACTCGACACTGGAGACGAACGACGGGCTTCTCGGCCACTCCTTTTACTTGGCATCTCACGAACAGAGAGGACTGCAACCTTCTGACTTTGGTAGTACTGACGAGGCAAAAATTCCAAACAGCAAATCAATTCAAGTGCAAGATCCGGGGCTGGCTCTCCTCTTGGAGAAATCGGCACTACGGAGCTGAAATGGTTTTCCCGGGATGGTGCTGGGAGACTTAAATTCCTGAAGCCCGAGCACACCGAAGTTTCCGGGTGTCTGCATCCCGTCACCTCCCAGAGATTCCTCTGCCTGCAAGACGCTCTCAGGCGTCACGGCGGAATGCACAGGAGTTCTGCAGCTAGCCCTGGCTCAGAATGCCTAGTAGCTGTGGGCAAGGACTTCAGCTTCCCGGGTCCCCGTTTCCTTGGAGATACAGTGGGGACAGTGAGGGGGTCCACACGGCTGCTGTGAAGACTGGAAGAGCTGATGGGCGCAGAGCGCCTAGTCGGGCTGATGGTGGGTCCTCAGAAAATAGAACTTCCCTCCATTTAACTCTTCCTCCCGCTACAGCCCACTCATGTCCAATATAACATGTTCAACATTCTAAGACGCAGAGCAGATCAGTGGCAGAAAATGGAATCCTTTTCATTTTGTCAAGGTCGTGAGAGTCAAAACACTCAAGTTGTAACAGTTTCCCTCTGCGGTCTCTAAGGGAGCTCCACCCGGTGAAACATTCCAGGATCTAGGCTGCTTGAAGCCAGGTGGCGTCCGGTGAGGTCTGCTTCTCTCCTTCTATCTGTGCTCGACAGCTTCTCTCTCTGTCCTCTCCTAGTGCCTCCGAAATAACGCAGCCTCCGGCTCTTGACATGTGGTGAGTGAGAGGGGAACTTGGTTGTTGGGACAGTATGTTGTCATTTAAAGAGACGCCTCTTTAAACAGCAGCCCGTGGGGAAGCCTGTCTTCGCAGAGCTGTCTGGGGACTCTGGGGAGGTGGCAAGTACAGGGACAACTGGCATCTGCTCTGGGCTTCCTCCTGCTGGCATGACACGGATCCTCTTGGGTCTTTCATTTAGGGAAAACACTTGCATAATTCAACGTCAGGGTCCAACTGAAGTTATGCCTGATATAATTTATCAGAGAAGGAGGTTCTCAAGTAGCTCTTGTCCAGGATACTTTTCCAAGACATTTTCTTCCTTCATTTCTTCCTTCCTTCCTTCCTTCCTCCCTCTTTCCTTTCCTCTCCTCCTCCTCTCCCCTCTCCTTCCTTCCTTAATGTTCATTTTTAGAGAGAGAGATAGAGTATAAGCAGGGGAGAGGCAGAGAGAGGGAGACACAGAATCTGAAGCAGGCTCCAGGCTCTGGACTGTCAGTGCAAAGCCCGGTGTGGGGCTTGAACCCATGAACCACGAGATCACGACCTGAGCCGAAGCTGGATGCTTAGCTGACTAAGCCACGCAGGCGCCCCACTTTCCAAGACATTTTCTTAAAGAACATTTGTAAAGGGAGGCTTGTGGGCCCAAAAGATTCTCATCAAATGGCCTCTTTATCCTCACACAAATATGTCTTTCAGGCCTCCGAATAGAAAGAATGTGCTGAGAAAGGTTCTAACCAGTGTCCTTCGGACAAGACTCGAGGAGGCGGTAGGTCCTTATAGGTAACAATTCACAGTGGTGCTGAATTTTTAGCGACCCCGGGAGTAGACAGTGTATCTGTAGTAGAGTCTCCGGGGAAGACAGAGAGCAGAAACCCTTGCAAGGTGGGAGCTTCTGGATAAAGAGCAGGCCAACTCCAAGCAACAGTGTTCCCGGCTTGTCTTTCCCAGTCATGGCAGACGTCTGATTACTTCTCGGAAGTAAAGAGGGCAGCTTCGGGAGCAGGTGGCCTGGGGCCTAAATGTCACAAGGGAAACTGCTAGTCGCTTGATCTGTGTTCAGATATCTGTCTGCAGGGGAGCAAGCTCGATGCTACAGGGAACGAGCCCGAGGGCTGTCAGACAGGATGCACCCAGGAGGAACCGTGTCTGGCTGCAAGGCCAGGGAGATCCAGGAGGCAACATGGCGGATCAGGGCTCTGGAAACAGTCGGACGAAAGCCCGGCCGCTCCACTTAACGGCTGCCACCTCTGTCAAGTCCACACCCCTTCTGGGAACCTATTTCTTGACTGGCGAAACGGGGGAGGCACATCTGAAAGTACTGTGGTGAGAAGTGCCTGGTCCAACCACTCTGAGCAGCTGGCACACGGAACGCGGTCCCTAAAAGTCCGTTTCCTTCGGCTCGATGTCACATGAAGGAAAGGAACACAGGGACGGTGGGATTCGAGAGAGAGATCACGGTGGACCCCTGTGGCCTCCAGGCCAAGCCGCACAGAGGCACAGGCTTACAGTCACCCCAAAAGGAAGGGCGGGCTCGGCGGGTGGAGAGGAGGGAGGTGAGCCCTGGTGTTGACGCGGGGAGAGCTGGGGAGGGGGGTGTGTATGAATGACAGCCAGCAGGGCAACTGGCCGAGGCAGAGGGAACATGTTGGGGGGACAGAAGAGTGTATGGGGCAGCTCACTGAGGGCCCGGACTTTCAAGTCGAGGAGCTGGCAAGTCAGTGGGAAGCTGCCAGGGGTTCTGTGTAGGGTCAGTGGCAAAAGAAAAGCGGAGTTTAAAACACTCAGCTTGGTGTGGATGTCCAGATGCCAGGGGAGGAGGCTGGAAGCAGGGAGGGGAATCTGGACACTAGTGTGATAACCCAGATGACAACAGGGACACGGGTGCAAGGACAGAGAGAAGCAGCAGAAGAGGGACTGTATGAGAGGCAGGAAGGGAACCCGGAGAGTCCGTCTACACAGCCCGGGAAAGACGTTGCACTCAGAAGCGCCAAATGGTGCATAGTCACCCAAGAGAAAGACGCTGTCCCCAGTGGTTTGCAGAAAGCATCCTTAGTTCTGTGGTGAGGGCAATGCCCGTCCCCAGATGACTTTTAGCTCCTCCTTCTCCACTGTTCTTCTCCTTCTGGGCTACAGAGGCTGCGGTCCCTTTCGCTATCGAATCATACATGCAGTCTTAAAAACAGAATCACGTTAAGCCTTTCCCGTCCCCTTTCAAATTCACTGAAACTGCTCCGCCACATGAAAGTAAACTGCCGGTTTACAAAAAACCAATGCTTGGGAACAGGAAGACGAGCAGGTGTGTCTCAGATCAAGAATCTGGTACCATCTTCTGAAGTTTCTGGTTTCATTTTAAACCCGAATCAGAGAATTGGGAACGACGGTGTGCCAGTGAACGACAGACTGGGGTAGAGGAGGCAGCACTGACTTGCGGTGTGGTCCAGTTTCCACGATGTGAAAAACTCGCACGAAGGCTGTGTCTGGGCTACCCAGCACGAGGTCACTGCGTGCAGAACTGGGGAGCATGCGAGGAGCTGGCTCTCACGAGCCGATTGTAGAACAGGTAAGAGCCACGGCATAAGAAATGCATCAGCCAGGAGGAAAGGGGTTTTTACAAGGATATGGCAACCTAAGTCTCAACAGAACGGGTTAGTAGCGCAGCATCGCAGATGGTAACCTACCTGTGGGCGAAACTCACATTTGTAAGTAGCACGTTAATCAAGTGCCTCTTCTGTGCCAGATGCTGTTTTGTATGCTCGGTGTGATCTGGCAGAGTTCTAGATCTGCCGCTTTCTGGCTTTGTGACTTAAAAAATAAATAAATAAATAAATAAATAAAAATCACCTAACCATCTGGGGCTTGTTTCCTCATTGGAAAATGGAGACAGCGCCGTACAAGGATCCTGTTTTCAAAGTACATGCTATGGAGCCCTGCAGTTGAGGGCTGGGGAGAAGACGGGGAAACCACCCAGGCGTGTCTCTGGTTCTTGACCCCTGCTTCCAAGCAGACCTGTTTCCATCTGTTTCACGCATCGGGATTCTGCTTAGAAGTTCACCCGCAGACACAAACGGTTTTTGAAAACTGCTAGACTCGATTTTTAGAAATGCTTCATTCTAGGATTTGAAATTCGTCCTGGCAGACTGAAAGCTACAGAACAAAGATTTCGGATTATGTAATTTCACAAGTTAAGAGGTCTGTGTCTCTTGACTGTAATCTTTCCTTATATATTACCAGATGGACAGTGACATCAAAACAGCTAATCAGCGAATCTGGAGACTCAGGATCGAGAATTTTACTTTTAACTGCATGAGCCTTAACGCGAAGGAAATATCTGTCCTGTGTGTGGAACATCAGCTTCCGATTCATGAAGATCTTGGACAGCACAGCGGTCGAGAGATGCTTCGTGTGTAGTGCGCTAAATGAGGGACGCAGGGATGAAGACGACAGGTCCTGAGTTCCCTTCTTAGCCTCCACTGGCGGTGGGATTTTTTTTTTTTTAAAGATGAAAAAACCCAAATTTCTTTCATTTCCACCCATGAATAGACGGATCAACAAAGAATTTGAAAAATTAGCTGGAGAAAAAAGTGCCAGCAGAAAGATACAGCTTCAGTGGAAAATAAGACGAAAATGTAAGAGATGGGAAATGAAGGCTCCAAGTTTTGGCCAACATTTCTCTGTGGCAGCTGAATTTTAAAGCAAACTCAAAGAACAGTACTACACAACGCAACTCCAGATGCTCCTTCTCTGAGCACACTCAGCTTGCTCGGCTGCATCTATGCCTGTCCGGCTGCATTCGCTTCAAGTCATTTCAACCCTAAGAAACAGTGATTTGGGCCTTGGGAGAGAAGGCGGGAGGAACTCAGGGCCCAGATCCTCACCCTGCAGCTCTGATGTCTTTTCACGGTTATGTAGGACATCTCATTAAAAGACCAAAAATAAAAAAACAAAATAAAAACAGATCACACGGCTTTGGTCCGTCTAGAGGCCTTCCGGACCCCCCCTTTCCTTTCTATGCTTGGCACCGAAGCTCTGATACCACCACGGGGGCGACAATGGCACTATGGGGCCAAGGGACCGGGAAAGCGGTCTCAACTTACTTGGAGTGGCTGCAGACCCAAACCCCCCGCTGGCCGAGCTGAATGGGTTTTTGTTGGCCGCATCCAGGCTGGGTTTCCCTCCAAGGCCACTGAAGAAACCTCCCCCTCTTCCAGTGTTTCCAGACCCAAACACGCTCCCGCTGGAAGAGGGCTGCTGAAAAACAAAAGGGGCAGGAAGCGAGATAGGATGAGAGGTCATCATCAAACGGCAGGCCACATCCGCGGAAAGAAGGCGCTCACAGCTGGGACAAATGGAAAAATCAAGAGCAGTCTGATTAGTTCTGGGACGGATGCTCTAACAACCACAAAAGAAGCTGGACCCTGGACAGGGACTTCCTACGAGTCAGAAGTTCTCAAGCTATTCTGTGTCCACAGTTCTCTGAAAACGTGATTTATGGCAGGAGGGAACTTTGAATGTTTATCTGCCTTGCTGCCTGCATCTCTGCTTGACACGATGCCAGGGGCAGGAAAACCAGCCCCTCAAGAGTTCCCCTAAATGAGAAAGTTTAAAAACATTTCTAGGCGATTATGAACACCACTCATTTTGACTCCTCTAGTATTTGGCTGAACTCATCAGCAGCTGATGAGAAGTGATTTACAGTGTCTTTTCTCCCCATTTGGGCACTTTTATTTCATAATGACTTTCCCATCCTGCAGAAATAAGCTTAAATTAGCTCCATTGTTGAAATGATGACCATAGCTGAATTTTGTCCAAGTCTGCAAATCTTATGCTCAGAGGATGCTGCTAACTTAGGGCGCGTGCTGACTCAAAGCTGTCTCAGGAACCACACGCTTTATTTCTGTCTGGAAATTGGTGCTTTAGGGAAGACCAGTGCTAGATTTGAAGGACCATTAATATTAGTTAAGTGTGAAGTCTTCTTGGCTGTGACAGAGGCTTTTAGAAATGGGTCACTGCACAGGAGCCTTAGAGGAGTGTCCTTCAAAGGCAGGCAGAGCGGTGCTGAAGTCCGTCTTCTGTGAAATGGGAATAATGAACTACCCAACTCAAAAGAGTGCGTTGGGGCGCCTGGGTGGCTCGGTCGGTTGGGCGACCCACTCTTCATTTCAGCTCAGGTTATGGTCTCATGATTCGTGAGTTTGAGCCCCGCGTCGGGCTCTGTGCTGACAGCACGGGGCCTGCTTGGGATTCTCTCCACCCCCGCCTCCCCGCGCCCGACGTCCTCTACTCTTGCACACCTCAAAATAAATAAACATTAAAAAAAAAAAAACCAACAAAAAACAACCCACAAAATGGCGAGTGAATTAAGTGTGCTAAGAAACGTGATGCACTTTAGAATCGTGCCTGGAATATCACTGTATGTTCAGAAAACGGCTTTTTAATATTTTCACAATGATGACAACAGGCCAATGACTGAGGACGTTCTATATACTAGGTACTTTTCCAAATACCTCACGTGTACTTACGTAATCCCTACAAAAGTCACACCTCCAGGGCACCCCCCCAGGTGCGCAGCCACCACCCTGGTCTGAACCACCTCACCCTGACTCGTTCCCTGGACTACACAATTTAGCCGGGGTCCTGTTTCCGCTACAAGCCATGTTCGCGCAGCATCTAGAGTAACACTTTCGGGCGGCAGGCAGATCATTAAACTCCTATTTAAAAATTCCACAAGACCCTACATGATCCGGCCCCTGTCCACCTCTGACATCATCTTGTATCATATCCGCCCCCCCCCCCCGCCTCCATGGTCTAGTTACAGTGATCTCTTGTATTTGAACGTGAGAGGCTAATTTTTACTGGAGGGTGATGTACTCATTGTACCTGCTTGTCTCTCCTTCTCTCCCCCCTCCCCAAACCTCTTTGAAACAACAGTAAGAGTTTTACTACGACCATTTAATGATGAGTAATAGCGTTTGAAAACCTGGAATCCAATCCAATCACAAAAGCATAGGCTCTGATACCTAGTAGCCAGGCTTTGCGAGGAAGGAAGAACATGGCAGTGAACGCAGGCAGCGTGTAGAAAACACCAGACTTTTTAGCTGGCTTCCATGCATCAGGCTGAATGAACCGCCAATCTATGGATATTTTTGCTGTACCCAAAGATGGCAATTTTGGATGCTTCAACCTACATTGTAAAACTATGACTTGAGAAATAATGACTATCTGTAGAAATGAATAGAAGGGGATCGCAGAAGTAGCTGTGAATTGATAGTTACTGCATCCTTATAAATGGGTTATTAGAGAGAGTTCCATTCATTTTAATTGCAGTAAGTTACAATAGTTTTTAAAACTTTAAATTATGGAAAATCTCAAAAGTGTACAGGAAGTAGAAGGGGCCGCCTGGGTGGCTCAGTCAGTTAAGCGTCTGACTTTGGCTCAGGTCACGATCTCATGGTTCATGAGTTCGAGCCCTGCATTGGACTCTGCACTGACAGTGCGGAGACTTAGGATTCTCTCTCTCTCTCTCTCTCTCTCTCTCAAAATAAGTAAACTTAAAAAAAAAAAAAGTAGAAGAGTACAATGCTCCTACCCTATACTTATCCAGTTTCAATGAACTCACAGCCAGCTGAGTCTTTTTTCTTAAGCTTATTTTGAGAGAGAGAGAGAGAGAGAGAGAGAGAGAGAGAGAGAGCGCGCGCACACAATGAGGGAAGGACAGAGAGAGAATCCCTAGCAGGCTCCACACTGCAAAGCCCAATTTGGGGCTTGAACTCATGAACCACGAGACCATGACCTGAGCCAAAGTCAGATGCTTAACCAACCCAGGTGCTCCATCTGAGTTTTATCTATACCTCATTTATTCCCCTCACCTTTTATTAGTATGAAGCAAATCCTAGACATCGTTTCAACCATTGATTCTTCTAGTATAAATCTCTAAAAACATAAACTATAACTATTACCACTATCATGCTAAAAATATTAGCAATAGTTCCTTAGTATCATTAAATAGGGAGCTACCAGATCCAACCTTGTAATGTTACCAAAAAGAAAAAAAATCAAACCTGAATCTCCCGAAGCCTCCAGACCCAACCCCCACTTCACAGGAAGTAACAGAGGACAGGGGACCAAGTTCACTTGGGAGCTATAACATGGGAATGCAGTCAGCAACCAGACCACAGGAAATTCTACAGAACAATTGACCTGCTTCATTCAACAACCGAATGATGAGAAACAACGAAAGGAGGCAGGACATGGAGGGGTCACCACCTATAGATCGAGACACTCAGGGGACCTATCATGCAGTCCCAATGTGTGGACTGGATCCGATCCTAATTCGAAGAAACAAATGTAAAAAGGAACAAGACACATTGATGAGTCTCCTTCAGAAAGGCATCTCCTGACTATGTAACCTAAATCCTTTTCCCTGATTACTATCACGTCATCCTGCTTTACTCTCTTTGTAGTACTAAAACTATCTGAAATTAAACTATTTTAATAAACACCCATCAAGTGTGATCTTCCAATCCATGAACATTGGATGTCCATTTTAGATTGTGCATTTCCTTAAACAATGTTTTACAGTGTTCAGAATGTTTTGCACTTGCTAAATTTATTCCTGAGTATTATATACTCTTTTTGATGTTACAGAAAATGGAATTTTCTTGCATCCATTTTCTGATGGTTCATCGCAAAGGTGTAGAAATAGGTTTTTGTTTTTGTATTGATCTTGTATCCTCCAACTGTGCACCCATTCGTTAGTTCTAATAGTGTTCTAGTGGATTCCTTAGGATTTTCTATATATACCTGACCACGTTATCTGCAGATACAGTTTTACTTCTCCCTTTCCAGTCTAGATACCTTTGATCTCATTGTCTTGCCTGACTGACCTGGCTAGAAACCACATATGCCTTTTGAGATTCATCCACATTGCTGCATGCGTTGGTATAAGCATTCTTAAGTCTTTTTTATGGACTGATATTTTCAGCTCTTTTGGGTAAATACCTAGGACCGGAATTGCTAAACCATAACATTAGTGTATATTTAACTTACTGACAAATTGCCGAACGGTTTTCCAAATTACCATTTTATACTCCCACCAGCGATACATTAAGAGATCTATTTGCTCTAGATCCTTTCCACGTTCTTTTTGTTAGCCCTTAAATTTTAGTAATTCTAGCAGCTACGGAGCAGCGTCATATTGTGATTCCAATTCGCATTTCTCTGATGACTAACAATGGTGGTCAAGTTTTCACATGCTTATTGGCCATCCGTGTACCCTCCTTTGTAAAGTATCCGTCCACGTGTTTTGCTTTCTTTACATATTCTGGACAGAAGCCCTTTGTTTGTTACGTGTATTGTAAATATTTTCCCCCAGTGTATGCCCTGTCCTTTAATTTTATCACAAACTCTTTTGATGAGCATCACTTTGTAATTCTGATGGCAGTCTAGTTTTTACATTTCCTTCCTTTACGGCTAGTGCTTTTTTGTGTTCTATGAAATCTTTGTTTCTCTAATAACGGTTTCTTAGCAGTGGCATTATTGACATTTCGGGCTGGGTAATTCTTTGTTTTAGGGGGTTACAGAATGTTCAGCAGCATCCCTGGATTCTAACCCCTAGATGCTGACAGCATCCCCGACTCGTGAGGACCAAACAGGTCTCCAAACATTGTAATTGTGATATTCCTCCAAAGGGGTGAGGGGCAAGTGATCCCATTTAAGAACCACTGATCTATTCCAAGGTAGCAAAGATCTTTTCGCCTTTTTACTCTGGTTGTCATGTTTAACATCTCCTCATAACCACACATTATCTCCCTCTAGGTCCTGAGTCTTTTTAGCTGCTTTTAAATTTTTCGTTTTGTATTTGGTTCTCAGGAGCTGATCTATGATGTGTGTTGGTATGGCTTTCTCGCATTTATTCCGTGCAGGGTTCACAGTCTCTTTGATTTCTGGATCCCTGTTTTTCAATGCATTTGGAAAAGCTTGGCCATTTTTCTTCAAACATTTTTTTTTTTTTCCTGTTCCATTCGGTCTCCTCTCTTTCAAGGACTCTGATCACATATACAATGGACTGCCTGATACTGTTGCACAGGTCATTAATGTTCTGTCAGGTTTTTTTTTTTTCCAGTCTCTCTGAGCTACACTTAAAAAAAATAATAATTTGTGTGTGTGTGTGTGTATATATATATATATATATATATATATATATATATATATATACTTATTATTTTAAGCAGGCTCCATGCCCACTATGGGGCTTGGCCTTACCACTCTGAGATCAAGTGTTGCATGCTCTGCTAACTGAGCCAGCCAGGCGCCCCCACTCTGAGCTTCATTTTAGCTAGTTTCTACCGATGTCTGTTCAAATTCCCTGTTCTTCTGTAGTATTCCCTCTGCTGCTATGCCTGTCTAATCCTATTTTATTTCAGATGCTAGATTTAAACTTCAGATATCGATCAGGACTTTCTATTTATTTTCGTAATTGCCAATGCTCTGCTGAGATTCCTTATTCAACCGTTCTTTTCTCTTCCTGTAAATCCTTGAGCACAACAGTTACTTTGAAGTCTCTGCCTGCTAATTCTAGTATCTAGACCATCTACAGGTTTTTTCTGGTTGTTCTCTAAAATATGATTGTGGGCACCCTTTGTTTTTGCCGCTTCGCAGTTCTGGGCAACAAGAGATTACACAGCTGTGCAAGCGCTTTCTGCTTTTTGGTCCTGCCTTTACTTCCTTTCCCTTAACAAAAGTGGGGGGTCAGTGGATAGGGATGCTTTTTATATTGAACAAGTTACTGTACTTGCAAGTCTTTTAGGCCCTGATTGTTGTTGTTGTTGTTGTTGTTTTTAACATCTTTATTGGGATATAATCCATATACCATACAACTCACTGGTTTTAAAGTATAAAATCCAATGGTTTTTGGTGTATTACATTATTAAGTTTTTAAAATTGTGGCAAAATATCATCTTGTCATTTTAACCACTTAAGTGTACCATTCGGGGGCACTAATTCTATTCACAATGTTGTACAACCATCACCACGGTCTATTTCCAAGGCTTTTTCATCCCCTCAACCCAAATTCTCAACCGTTAAGCATCACTCCCATTCCCGCTCCCTAACAGCCACTGGGGGTCTCTGGTCTACTTTCCTGCTCTATGAATTTACCTATTGCAAATACTTCATGCAAGTGGAATCATACACACGATTGGCTCTTTTATGTCTGGCTTACTTTATTTAGCATAATGCATTCGGGGTCCATCCACATGTAGTATGACTGGGAACTTCATCCTTTCGGAGGACTGAAGAATATTCTACTGTGTGTACAAACCATATTTTGTTTATTCAGTCATCTGTTGATGGACACTTGGGTGCTTTCTTCCTTTCAGCTATTGTGAATAACACTGCTGTGAACACTGGTGAACAAGGGTCTTTGGCTTCCTGCTTTCAATTCCTTTGGCTATCTACCCAGTAGCGGAATTGCCGGGACATCTGGTAGTTCTGCGCTCAGCTTTTTGAGGAGTCACCAAATCGTTTCCCACAGCAGATATACTATTTTATATTCCAACCAGCCTCGTGTGAAGATTCCGATTTCTCCACATCCTGGTCAACACCTGTTTTTCTCGGTTTTTGTTTTGTTCAATAACAGCCACTGGAGGGCTATGAAGTAGTGCTCTCATCGGTCATTTGTTTTGCTTGCCCCCCCCCGCCCCCCCCATTGCCAGTAATTTCTTCTGGCTTCTTCCCTTGCCAGTACATTTCCTCAATGTGCGGCATGGCCTCCCTTCCACCTTCCCAAACCCAGACCTGACACACACCCCCAGAATCTGCCGCACCATCACGCTCACCTATGTTGGGCTCCCTTCTCTGGAAGTCAACTCCACAAGGCGTTCTGCCACTCTGAGTCCCACTGGGACAGACCGTTTTCTCAAGATGGTCACAGCAGTATTTCTAGACCCATGAGCTCTTCTAGAGCAGGAGGTGAAGTCTATTTTTTTTTTTACAGCTGGGTGGGATTGTAGGACTGCTTTGAATACCAGGATGCCACACAAGTGATGCTTTGTGACGAGGTCATAAAAGGTTTTATAGCTTCTGCCTGCTCCCTTTCTTGAAATTTCTCCCAGGAATCCAGTCACCACATTGTGAGGAAGCCCAGGCCACAAGGAGAAGCCACATGCTGACGTTCTAGTCAAGAGCTCTAGTTAAGTTCTGAGCCAACAGCAAAATCAATCACTGGAGATATATAAATGCTGTTAGGTTTTGGGGACATTTGTTACACAGCACAAGATAATTCGAATAACCACAGGGTAAGTGTGATTTCTCCACTATATGGATTTTGCTTGCTGTTACAACAGGAGTTAAGGTCTTCTGTATCCTAGCCACAATCTACCTTCTACCCTTAAGATTTTTCTGAGGATACTCCTATCATCTGAAAGTTCATACATTTTTACAGTGTGCATCATGCGCTAGCCACAGTCCTACAAAATGAGCACACAGCAATAAATGCAACACAGAAAGCCCCTTGTTATCAGTAAAAAAACAAAAACAAAAACAAAAAAACGATTTGAACTTCTGGCCCCTCCAACTGCAAACGTAATTTCTGCGAAGGAAGAATATGGGTAGGGCGGCGGGGGGCTAGTGACCAATATGGAGTGTATCACAGTAAGTTTTAGATCTCTCGGCTCCACATCATGCCTGTGAGTCCCCCGTGTGGCTCCAATTTATTCATTTTCCTAGCTGGATAAAATTCTATGCCAGGATAATACAAATTCATCTACCCACTGGAATACTGATAAACATTTGGTATGCTTCTAGTTTTTGGTTATTATAACAAAGTTGCTACAAACACTCCCATGACCTGGTGCCCACGCTCTTGAGTTTCTCTCAAAGCACACACATGGGAGTTGGAGCTGCCTGTCTTTGTCCAGTCATGCCACCTTGGAAGGTGGTTGTACCAAATCACAACCTGACCAGGGGTGGAAGCAAATTTCCTTTGCTCTGCACATTCGCTGGCATTTGGTATCGTTGGGCTTTTAATTTTTGCTGTCGTATAGGTCTAGATCTCTTTGTTGTTTTGATTTGTATTGCTAATTAAGTTGAGTATGTCTCTTGGTCCTTTGGCTACCCTTTAGCTTCTATAGTCTCTTATTTTTTCTTCTTTACACAAACTAATAAAATATACGTAAAACTTACCGACTCCAGTGGTTTTAAGCGTACGATTCAGTGGCATCGAGTATACTCACGATGTCGTGCAACCAACAGTATCTTCTTTTTGGAAAACCTTTTGCCTATTTTCTATTGTGTTTAAGTTCACCAATTTTCTGTGTAGAGAGCTCAATGAGTTTTGACACGTAACTGATTATAACCGTTCAAGACAGCAAACATCGTTTTAGTGCTCTAAAAGGCTCCTCTGTATCCCATGTTTCGTGCCCTAAGACCAATCACTCTTCTGATTTCTATCATGCAAAGTTTCGCCTGTATTTGCCTCTTTAGGTACCTGTACTCTCGTGTCTGGCTTCTTTCATGTAACACTACGTCTGTGGGATTTACCCCTTTTGTCTCGTAGAGAAGCGGCACGTTTGATTTCGCTGCTTGATAGTATTCCGCTGAATACACATAGCACAATTTACTTATCCGTTTTTCAGCTGGTATGCATTTCTTGTTTTTAGTTACTATGAATATACCGCTAGGGACACTTGTATCCATACCTTCTAGTGAACAAAGGCACTCGTTTCTGCTGGTTACATGTCTAGAAGCAGATACGCTGGGTCAATAGGAATTTTGTGTATCTAGTTTTGACAGTAGCAGGTGCTTTTCCAAAGTGGTTATACGGATGTATGCGCTCCCCCCCCCCCCCGCAACACGTGGGAGTTTCTAGTCGCTCTACCCCCTCACCAATATTGGGTATTGTCAGCCCTTTCAATTTTAGCCATTTCGGTGGGGGTGTAGTTGTCTTTTTTCTTTTTGCTTTGTATTGTTTATATATCCCGAATACAATTATTCCGTCAGTTTTATAGGCTGTAATTTTCCTATTTCATGGCTTGCTTTAGCCCAAAATTAGCAGAGCCGTAATTTTAGTGGAGTCAGATTTTCCTTCTGCCTGAAGAGTATCTTTTAGAATTTTCTTCAGGTCTGCTAGGCATAAATTCTCTCAGTATCTGTCTGAAAAACGTCCTGATTTCCCTTCACTCTGTAAAGCTACTTTTCATGAGGTCTAGAAATTCCAGGTAGACCGACCATCTCTGGCTTTCACTGTCACCGCTGAGAAGTCAGCTGTGAATCCAACTCTTCCCCTTTGAAGGTAACCCGTCTTTTCTCCTGAGCGCTTTTAATGTTATTTCTTTATAGTTCTGTATAATGGGGCTTGGAATCAGTTTCCTTTTACGCATTGTTTGGCATTTGTTGGATTTTTGAATCTGTGGGTTAGTGTTTTCTACTGGTTTTGGAAATGTGTCTTTTTCTCGAATTCTGTCATACATTCTTTCTCTTTCTCTCTTCTCCTCTGATTAAATGTTAAATTTTCTAAGATTTTGCTTTTACGTTTTCCATCTGTTTTGCTCTCCATGATGCATGCCAGATAACTTCATCTGACCTACCTTTTATAGTTCAAGGGTCACCAAAGTATATAGTTCCGTGGGCTAAATCCAGACCACTGCCTGTTTTTGTAAATAAAACTTAATGGAAACATAATCATGCTCATTCATTTATTTACGGTCTACGGCTGCTTTTGCGTAGCATCAGGCAGCTGTGATGGAAACTACATGTGGCCCTCAAGGTCTAAAATATTTACTATCTAGCCCTTTGCACAAAGTCTGCTGATCTCTGTCCCAACGTATTATTACTCTCTTCGGCTGGGTCTAGAGATTTTAGATTTCCAGGATCTTAAATTTCAATTATATTTTCTATTAAGTTCCATGTGGTTCTTTTTCAATTCAGCTAGGACACTTTATCTCCCATTCTTTACTAGTATGCTCAATTTTGCCTTTTATTCCTACTGGACTCGTAAAACGATGGCTGCTTTATAGTCTAGGAGTCTTCACAAATGTATGTCTGATGGGTATTCTGGCCCTTGCTCACAGTTCCTTGTTTCCTTTTGTGACTGACTCATTTAGGCGTGGGAATCAATGTCCTTACAAAGTGTCCAAGGCCCAGAGTTAAGTTGCTTTTCGTCAAACGGGGTCGGTGCTGCTTCTGCCGGACATCTGCAGACATCACCATCCCACGATCCTGTCGGGCCACATTCGCAAGCCGAAACCAGTGAATCTGGAGTCCCGGCTTGCCTTGGGGGAGGGTCCCTTTTAAACTCCCCACTTTGTGCACATCTCCGTGATCTCTGTCCCTCTGTCCTTTGCAACTATTAAAATAGGAAATGATAATTTTCTCAGATGAATAAATGCCCTCATGGCACAACTGGCTCTTATGCTCCGATCACTTCCACAGGTACTCATTTTCCTTCGTCAAACACCTTGTCAGCTGCCCAGTGCTTTTCCAACTATGGTTTTTATGTTTTGTCTGCCATGTTTAGCCATGTCCGGCGAGGAACCTGGTTTAAATGACTTAACCTGCCGTTACCGGCTCCGAAGTGCCAAAGATCACGGACTAGGGCAGAGCCTAGTCTTCAGAGGAAAAGGATGATGAAGAAAACCCCTTCTGGAAGATGTGGAAGAAACATCTAATATGCCTGCTGTTTCATTAATTAACAGGCAAATACCAAACCACCTTTGGAAAGCCACCATCGCGTCTGATACATCAGAGTATCTTTCTTTATTCTGATCTGAAAGCAGCTGGCATGTGATGTAACAACGCATTTCCTCCGGGCCCTGCTGCTTTCATGGGTGGAATGGGGATAATAACAGCCCCTCCCTTAGAGAGGCACTAACGATGACGTGAGTCAATCTGTGTAAAGCCCTCAAAACCGTGTGCACACACAGATAACAGCTAGACACACTGAAGCAACTCAGGTCACCGAAACGAGGACATACAGCTTAGTTGAGGGCCCATACGTGGTTTCTGTTCAAAATTATTCTTTTTGTCTAAACAACCATTTAAGAAGGTAGAAACTATTCTTAGCTCAAGGACCTTAAAAAAAAAAAACCAGAACAACAAAGAACAAAAAACAAAACACCACAAGGCCGAGGAGCCGATTTCAGCCCACGAACTATAGGTCAATTCCTGGCCTAGCAGAACAGGCAGAAGATTGATAGAACTCACGCACTGTGCTTTTAAAGTGCTCTCCTAGAGGACTGTCAAAAAAAAAGGGGGGCTCAAAATTGTAGCGATTCTCTGGAATCAGAGGCTGAGACTTCCGTGTCCCCAAGGGAGCTAAAGAAGGCAGAGCTTGAGAACCATGTGAGGCCGTTTGCTGGCGTTCGACACACAGTACGAACTGATTACACTGTGTGGGAACAACGTGGATGGGTCTGACACGTGTTGACACGAATGGAGGCAAACATACATCATTTACCTGGCCGAAGACTGTCCCGCCCGTACTGGCTGCTTGACCAAACAAAGAACCAGTGTTGCTAGACCCAAAACCTGGAAAATAAGAAGAAAACAAGTTTAATTTGGATGAGTCTTTTACGACATCAAGTATTTTGTTTTCAGATGGCATTCTAAGACACCGGATAACAAATGGACTCAGGAATAAAATCTGTTTTCCTATATAGGCAATGGGAGAAAATTATGAGTAATGAAGGCCTTTCTCGGGTCATCGTTAACGTTCTATTAGACTGTAAATTCCCAAATCCTGAACACTGAATCCTTGTCTCCTGCCAAAGCCCAGGCTGGTACGGTGGGCCACACTCAGGATAGCTTTTCCTTGCTTTGCGGTCAAGGAGTCTTTCCAGTGACTGACTTAACGTCACAAATGTTTTTACTCCTTGGTTTCCTCTGATCTCAAACACCAGGTTCTCCTGAGGTACTTCCTCTTTTTTCCAGGTGGCGTAACAGGGCTGAGGTGCTGCTATGAACTGGGCCTGGGAAAACCAGGCGGGCCTGCATGTTAGCAACCAAAGAGCCCGAGCCAAGGAGCTGGAAGACGGGAGTTCCATGGTCATCCCTGTCACTGATCTCTAGGTAGGTGAGCTCAGGCAAGGCTCAATTCCTCCACCAGGGCTGGAGCAGACTGCTCAGGTACCTTTCCACATTGTTACTAGATGAAAGAAGACTGCTTCAATGGTTCATACTTGCGTCAGAACAGTTTGATTATACTTGTGCCTGAGGGACTGTCAAGTTCAGACTGCAGAGAAAAGGATGCTCCCAAGAGCGCGCTGAACACCCTTCTCTTTAAGCCTCCCCAGGCCTTTCCCCCTTGCGACACCACATGAGCACATTCCCCAGAACTCAGGCCGGCCTCCTGACAGGGCAGCAGGTGGAGCTCAGAACCGTCTTTCGGCACTCTGTCTGTCCTTGGAGCTGAACCCGGCGGGAGCGTAACAAACATTTGCGGGAGGAAGGAAGGACGGACGGACGAAATTTCCTTGCTAATAAATTATAAACCATCTGCAAATAAATCATCACCAAGTGAACGAATGGGCAGTCACTTATACTCTTGCCCACCAAGAAATCATTAATCCCTGTTTCCCCCCTGCGGCCTAATTGCTGAAGAAATTGCCTTTCCTTAGATAGTTACTAGAAATTGAAACTTAGAAAATATTCTCAAATTGTCCTGTTGATAACTTGTGGAAGTGAAAGCAGCTGAAATGGACACGCAACAGTGGGTTATGTTTTACTTTATTTATTTATTTATTTATTTTTTTTAATTTATTTTTTTTTTTTCAACGTTTATTTATTTTTGGGACAGAGAGAGACAGAGCATGAACGGGCGAGGGGCAGAGAGAGAGGGAGACACAGAATCGGAAACAGGCTCCAGGCTCCGAGCCATCAGCCCAGAGCCCGACGTGGGGCTCGAACTCACGGACCGTGAGATCGTGACCTGGTTGAAGTCGGACGCTTAACCGACTGCGCCACCCAGGCGCCCCTATGTTTTACTTTAAAAAGTAGTAACATTTAGGGGTGCCCGGGTGGCTCAGTCGGTTAAGTGTTGTACTCTTTGTTTCGGCTCAGGTCACAATCTCGCGTTTCGTGAGCTTGAGCCCCGCGTCAAGGCTCTGCGCGGACGGTGCGGAGTCTGCTTGGGATTCTCTTCCTCTCTCTGCCCCTCCCCTGCTTGCGCGCGCGCTCTCTCTCTCTCTCTCTCTCAAAATAAATAAATACACAAACTTAAAAAAAAAAAAGGAACATTTAAAGATATGGGTTGTTGTTTTTTTTTTAAAGTACGCTGAAAACAGGCAAAAAACCCTTTTCAAATGTTAAGTATCTGCCCTTCTAGCAAGCAAGAAGGTGTCAGAGGAGGCAGGATAGGAAACGCTGGCAGGGCAGTGAACTAGGACGAGGCACCCCGGAGTCTGGTTCTGGCTCCACGATTAGCACCTCATGACATTAGATGGGTCTCCTCGAGCCTTGACGGTTTGGGACGGAATAGCCTCCAAAGCAACTTCCAGATTTAAAGGTTCAGCTTTATGAGTCGTTCGTTATTTGCCAGGACCTTAAGCTAAAGACGCCTGTGTTCTTCCCCATGGAACTGGCTAACGGGAGAATCTGCCGAGCAGCCCAACTGCAGCTATGGTGACGAGGCCAAGGAAAGTCGCGAGGCCGCCGGCACTCCAAGCGCCCTTTTTGCATTTCTCGTTTTCCCTTTTCTTTTAACTCAAAGGCAATACAGGTTTTTTTTGTTTTTTGTTTTCTTCCCCTGCAAATATTTCAAATGACAGAGAGGACAGAGTCTTCCGTAAATTCTTACCTGAAGCTTGACAAAAGCTAAACCCAGAAGATGACGTGGTCGTGGTGGCGGCCGAGGTGCCACCGAACACGGAGCCTCCCTGCCCGAAGCCGGGACTCTGCCCGAACGCGGGAGGGTTGCTTTGGCCAAACAGCACCCCTCCTGTGTTGGCAGAGGACTGTCCGAACGAGAAGGAGCTGGAGCTGCTGGTGCTGGAGGAGGCACCGAAGACGTTCGCGCTGGTAGACGCCGAGGTGGAGGCCGCGGGCTGACCGAACGCGGGCACCGAGCTGAACCCAGGCTGGCTGAAGGAAAAGACGCTGGCGGGGCTGCTCGTCGACTGCCCGAAGGCCGGGGCCTGCCCGAACGTCGTCTGTCCGAACACCCCGGTGGCCGACGCGCCAAAAGCGGGACCGCCGAAGCCGGAGCTGCTGGCGGGCGGCGTGGCGGCGGCCGCGCCGGCCGCGCCTCCCGCCTGTGGCCCGACGGGCAGGCCCCGGCCTTCGGGCAGTCGACGAGCAGCCCCGCCAGCG
>NW_024412401.1:52746795-52805403 GCF_014898765.1 Herpailurus yagouaroundi | reverse complement strand
CTGTGGCCCGAACAGGCCCGGGTCGGAGCCGGCGGCCGCCTGCCCGAACACGGGGGCGGCGGACGGGGCGGTGGCCGCGGGGCCGGAGAGCTGACTGAAAGCGGAGCTGGAGCTGGCAGCGGGCGGCTGAGCGAAGACAGAAGAGCCGCAGGTGGTGGTCCCAAACGCCGCGGTCTCTGCGGCCGGGCTCGGAGCAGCGCCGGAAACGGAGCTGGAGGTCGTGGGGGGACCTGGGGTTTCAACGGCCACGGGGACCGCGCCCGGGAGGGTAGCCGCGGCGGTGGCAGGCGGCCCGGGAGCCGAGAGCGTGGAAGCGGGGGAGGCCAGTTCCGTCTTGACGTCAGGGCCCGCGGGGGCCGCTGGCGTGGCCTCCGCGGCGGGTGTCGCGAGACCGCCGCCGGACGCTGCGGGGCCCGGGCTGCTGACTGCGGGCTGTGCCAGAGCAGGTTCTTTTTTAACCGGGTCAGAAGTCTGCGGAGGAGCCTGGGGAAGCGGGGCTGACGGTGGCTGCCCCAGAAGCGAGGTCGCGGACGCCGAGGCGTCGCCGTTGTCCGGCTTCTCGGATGAGGCCGAGGATGCGGCCTCTTCCGCGCTCTTACCAGAGGACGTGGGCAGGGTGGGAGCAGACCCTGAACTCAGGAGGCTACCAAACGACATCATGGGGAACAACGTAGGCAGGGGAGCGGCAGTTGTGGCTGACGGTGGGGCAGGTGGGGGCGCTGTACTGCTCGTCTGTTGGCTTCCGAAGGAAAAACTAGTCTTGCTACCACTTAGGGACAGCCCACCGAAACCCAGAACTCCAGAGGATCCCGCACTGGCTACGGGCAGAGCGCCGAAAATGCCAGTCGAGGGACTGCTAGTGCCCGTGCTGGTGGTGGCTGCCAGAGGGGCCCCTGTGGCTGCGGTCACAGAGGAGGTCACGGGGGGTTCTGCGTGCTTCCCTAACACGGGAGGGCTGGTAAAACTAAACCCCGAGGGGATGGTTGAAGTCTTGGTTGGCTGTGCGCTAGTCAGGCCTGTGGATGGAGCCTTCATGGCTGGCTTTGTAGAATCATCTGCTTGGCCAACCCGCAGTCCTGAAAAACTGCCCAAAGTCTCTCCAGCCAAAGAACTCGGAAACAGAAGCTCTCCCAACTTGGATGGCGGGGGTTCCGGCTTGCTAGAGGTGGTGGAGGGAGCGATTCCAGAAGGGGCCACAGGTCTGCTGCTTGAAGGCGCAGACTCTGCCGGAGAGGCAGCGGTGGCTCCAGTGGTGGTTGATGCGGTCATCCCCGAGGGCGGCGAGCTTTCAGGAACCGTCTCATAGAAGGGTTTGCCTCCCCCACCAAACGGGAACGTGTCGAGCTGGTTTGGCTCTTTAGTGGGGGGTGCTGCCCCTAGCAAGAAATAGAAATGAGAAAATGGGTTGGATTTAGCGCAACACGACCCATCACATTCCAAGCCCGGTCTCCCCTCGATACAGTAGGAACAGATGTTCAACCACAGCGCTTTTCCTCGGGGACATAGAGTGAAGGCTTTTTCACAGGAGCGCTCGCTCTGAGTTAGCTCACACGGGTGAGGAAGGCAAATGTCCTTTTCGTGACCGTTACGTCACAGCAAGTACACAGCACCGTCTGAATACGGGAAATTCACAGTATTCTCCCAAAAGAGAAAAAAAAGGTATCTTGTCTCGTTTGCCCCGGGTGCGCTTTCCTCGAGAACATTTGTGATGCGGTGCTCGCCTATGGACCTCCCGGTAGGCCGGGAGTTGATCCAACATGGAAATTCCTGCTGTGTTTTTTACGGACTAAGAAAGTGTCAGTCCACAGACAACTATTTTTATGCACAACAAAGGGCTACTTCCTAGTGAGCACTTTTACAGAGGCAGTGTGGCCTCCTGGTCAAGGGCACGGGCTCTGGAGCCGGGTGCTCTGCCGCTTACTCGCTGCACCACTCTGGACAAGCTACTTTACCTCTCTGGGCCTCAGTTTCCCCATTTGAAAATAAGTGTAGTAAGAGTAGCTACCTCAAAGAGCTGTTATAAACATAGAATGAAATACAAGTAAAGGTCTGGTCAAACAGTAAGTGGTCGATAAATAAAAGTAACCCAATTTTTTAGTTTACGAAGTAAAATTGGTCTATTACAGTGTTTACTGATATTTCTAACTCCATGTTGTTTTAAGAAGTCTGGCTGTCACAAATTCTTGGGAAGGCCGCAGGGCCCCAACTCCCCGGGGGCCATTTCCTGTTGTATCACTGCTGTTGTATCACTGCTGTTACGGAGCTGCCTATGGTTCTGGATCGTTGTCTAGTCTCGTAGTGATTCAAATGTTTACAGAATTACCACTGCATTTCCCTACTGTCTGACTTATGACCTCCGCCGGTTATTATTTTGTTCCTCTTAATCCTTTTAGATCACGGAGTTGTTTTGCTCTGGAAAGTGGGACAGGGGAGAAGATGAGCCTCGGGGGTATTCTGCCACATCTAAGTGGGCAAAGGTTACAAAAACAGTTTAAACAATCACTATTCTAGAAAGGAAGGAAGGAAGGAGACCATCAACCCTTTAAGTGCCACAGACAAACCAGGTTTAGGGAGTCTGCTGTGCTTTCAGCCCCCAATCTGCCCCCAGATCTTAAGGGACCCCTTTTTTCCCAAAACCTCCTCCACTCGAGCTGGCACAGAGGACACGCTCAAAACAAGCTTGTTGAGCGAACGGAGGAAAGACAGTCAGTGTGTTGTTCATTATAGGGAAAATCTGGAAACAACCTAAATATTCGGCAGGTAAATGGGTTCAATAAATCACAGAAACTATGTGGCCATTAACACGTGACATTCATATAAGATTTCCAGTAACACTGGAAAATTCGTAAGAGCCTGTGTTAAAGGAAATGAAGCAGAAGAGGAAACACAAAAGAAATACAGAACCTGAGGGGTACGACATGTGATTTTAGAATATATCACTTTCATAGGAAGAGCTTGCTTTTTCAAATAAAGGAAAAATAAACTTAGTTCTTTAAACGGAGAGCTAGAAGGCACTTAAAAAATACATTTGGTTTCTTTACAGGTCCTCAAATTCTCTTAACCATTAAAAAGATGTCGGCTGACGGCTATGTAACAACACACAGAAGGATGAGTGTGTTTGCCGACAGGTTATCCGGGAGAGAAGACGAATCCGGTCTTGTGAGGATGAGCAGATGGAGAAAGGAATTCTAATTCACATGTTAACATCCGCATTTAAAGCACAGCCTTGCTTTCCCAGAAGCAAATCCGTTCCTTGTTCTGAATTTAAAAAGTCAACAGGAGTCCTCCCCTTTAGTTTCTTAAATGCGGCTTATTTCGAAGGCACACTGTCAACACCAAACTTGCTGCAGATGCTTTAAGCAAGACTCAGCAGCGAGGAAAATGTCAACACATCTGTACAAAAACCCAGCACCTGTTTAGAGAAAACACAAAAGAAACGCTGCGCCGTGCAGGGAGAGACTGTACCTTGTGCAGCAGTGACATTAGAAGACGGGGTTGGTGTGATTATCCCAAAATTAAAGCCAGTCCTAGGGAGCGCAAGGAGAGAGGTTAAAGAGGAACAAACACCGAAGGCACAATCCTGCCCTTCTTAATGTTACGTTTACAACTCATTTGTACGATCGATCTGCTCGTAGGCACTCACAACCGAGACGATAAACGACAGCAGAGTAAAAGCGTGGATCTCAGAGGCAGGAAGCCGCTCCAAGATCTCGAGGCGGGGAGCGGCAATCGGCGGGCGAGGCCAGGAGGCCCTGGCTGGGCTCTGCAGCCCGGGTGGGGACCCGTGGTGCGGAAAGCTAAGCAGTGACGGAGATGCTCCGGGCGTGGGGGCGTGGGCACGGTGGCTGGGGCAGACCGTCTGCCCCGGGACGGAGGCAAGGGAGCCGGGTCAGGGAGAACCCCTGAGAACCCACCCCGAGATCAAAGGGCTCATCGGGAGCACGCCATGCCGCTAGGGGACGTGGAGGAGAGCACGAACTCTGAGCCCTCGGCTGGGAAAATCCGGTCCGAAACCTTTGTGGACTCCCTCTATCAACCTCTCTCTCTCCTAACGTAGATTTTCTTCAGATGTCTTGACCTAAGTCAAGACACCACGGTCAAAGGAGAAATTCGGCACAAGCGGGAACGAGAAGAGACGACCCACTGTGATAAAAGTTCAAATGGCAAATTTAAAACTACAGTTCTAAGGCATCAAGGGGCCAAGCACAGCAAATACAGTTAAGTACTGTAAGGACTTAGGTTTTGCTTACCCATCAGTGCCTTCCTCGAATGGACAAAAACCATCCAAGAAGATGTGTTAGAAGCATTTTATCACATTACAAGAAATAATCCTTTCTTTGTCTCAACCTTGGTGACCAAAGCTTATCTAACAGAGGTGAGCCACTGACCCGGGGACCCAAACCTTTTCACCTTATTTTAAAAATGGGAAGAAGAGTATCCGTTTGCAGCAGCGAAGACTGTTAAGTGTTTGTAAAAGAAGCAATAACTCCCGGCGCCAACCTACTCTCTCAAAGTGGCTCCAACGATCTTTGAGAGGAGAAAACAACGATTTACATTAAAGAAAAAGTAATCTGATAATTTCCCCCTCGAATTCTACTCTAACCCCCTCTCGCTCTTGACGTGTTATGGCTGAAGGACACTCGGGAAACAATGACATCGGGGGAGAGACTGTGGGAAGCAGAATTCCAGTCCCAAGAGCACAAAGTGAAAGGGCTTCAGAGGCTTTTCTACCGGACCTGAGCACGCAGGCTTTCCACGGCCAAAAACCTTCGGACAGGTTTTTATCTCCGCTCCACAGAGCCCAGCTCCCCTCCGGGAGGAGGAGGACGCTCCGGCCCCCTTCACGGGGTTCAACAGAAGTGCCTCGGGCACAGAACAAAGGCACCCACCCTGTGAGGCGAATCAAGGCTCCCGTGGAATGACGGTCGGAAGACTTTCCATTTTTCAAAATGACTCAACTTTACAGGTACAGTCATCATTATTCTTAAAGAAATGCGACAGGAACATTTCCCCTTATCGCCACAAGACCCAGATTTCCAAAGGGCTGTGGTCCTTCACCACCTCCTCTCAGTGGAATGTAGCGCCCTCTCGAACAGGAAAGCCAATCTCAATGTCACCCCCAGCCCCCAGATGGCGTCAGAACGC
This sequence comes from Herpailurus yagouaroundi, assembly GCF_014898765.1. NCBI lineage: Eukaryota > Metazoa > Chordata > Mammalia > Carnivora > Felidae > Herpailurus > Herpailurus yagouaroundi. The sequence goes on along the minus strand of NW_024412401.1, from coordinate 52,800,258 downwards.
AAAGAGGTCAGTGTCATAAGCTAGAAGACCAACCACAGAATCTGACACAGACCCACTGCTCAAAGAAAAGGAGGCTAACCCTAGAAAACAAAACAAATACATCTATAGTAACACGTGTATACACTTGGGACGGAAAATGGGAAATACAGTTGGCCCTTGAACAAGGCAGGGATCAGGGGCCCCCACCCCCATGCAGCTGGAAATCCACTTAAAACTTCTGACTCCCCAAAACTTAACCACTAATAGCCTCTTGCTGACCGGAAGCTTCACTGACATCACCAACAGTTGGTTGACCCATGTTATGTGTATGACACGCTGCCTTCTTACGATACGGTAAACTAAGAAAAATATTACGGAGAAAACCAAAGGAAAAATACATCCATGGTATTACCGGAAGTTACGGGAAAAAAATTCGCGTGGGAGCGGACCCATGCGGTTCAAAGCCCCGTTGTTCGAGGGTCAAGTGCAGACCTGCATGAGGATGATAAGCTAGTGTTGCTGACATCATATGTGTTACTGAAGGTGGTAAGAGCTCTGGGCTCATTCATATGCATTTAATAAGCAGATACATATACCTACTGACGGTAAAACTGGGGAAGCTACCTATACGGTTGCTGGCGATCTGCCACAAAAATTAAGTTTGTTACTGACCCTGATGGAGAAAATGAGAAAGGCTTGCTGAACTGCCCAGCAGCAGATGGGGTAGAAGTCACAGCTGTTTCTATCTTGGATGCCCCTGGCCCTGAAATTATGGGAAGAAAAAAAAAAAAAATGAGAACATGACAAGAAAGCTGTTAGAAACACCGTTCCAGTTTGTTATTCTCTGCAGGTCCAGCCTGTGGGCCTCACCGTGCTCTCCGACAGGTCAGGTCGGCATCGAGGCCCATGAACTTACTTGCTCGCCGGCTCTGTCAGTGTTAACTCCAAACCAAAACAGGCCACGCTCTCCTCTCCGGAAAAGATACCAAAAGAATTCGAGGGTAGTTTAAATTGAAACCACTGAAAGCAGTTTTATAATTTTATGAGAATTTATAATAAAGTTTTAGAATTATGGAAATACACACTGAAGGAAAAAAAAAAACCCAAAGAGAAATAGGTTAGTATGTGAAATATCTCTGAGTAGTGACTTCATGACCATTTGCTTTCTCCCTACCTTTCTGTATTTCTCAGAGTGGATGGTTTTATGTTTAACAAATAACGGCTTTTTTATTTTTTTTTTATTTTTATTAAAAAAATTTTTTTTTTCAACGTTTATTTATTTTTGGGACAGAGAGAGACAGAGCATGAACGGGGGAGGGACAGAGAGAGAGGGAGACACAGAATCGGAAACAGGCTCCAGGCTCTGAGCCATCAGCCCAGAGCCTGACGTGGGGCTTGAACTCCCGGACCGCGAGATCGTGACCTGGCTGAAGTCGGGCGCTTAACCGACTGCGCCACCCAGGCGCCCCAATAACGGCTTTTTTAAAAAAATTACAAAGGTCATACGTGAGTATTGCCACACAGCAAAGCTAAAAGTGCAATCCATTCTCTTCCCTAGGTTCAATTTCACTGTAACTACTCATTAACAGTCTGGGGTATTATCTTCAGTTTTCCCCCTACTGCTCCACTTTAAGAGGGGGAGGAAGAGGGAACGCTACATTTAAAAAGCCCAAACCAAATCACACGTTTAAAAAAAAAAAAAAAAGGACATTCTCCTCAAATGAGTACAGGGTAGAGAATTTTTAAAGCTACTATAAAGCAATGCGGTGTGTATAAGGGTATTTTGTGCAACCTTGGTCATCATCTTGAAAAATCAGAAACGATCTCAACTATCAGCACAATACTGGTAAAACTTAACAGGGTGCAGGTCCTCGGCTGCAATTAAGACAAGTGACGTAGAGCGGTGTCAGATCTGGAAAGATGAACGGAGTATGTATTGTAATGGGGGGAGGGCAGGTACCAGGTTACAAATCAACAGATACAGGATACACCTATTTTTGTTTGAAAAACAACACTGAAGTAACCTTCCAGACACGCAGATTAAATTAAGGGTGGTTATTTCCGGAACTCGAATTTAAGAGGCAGCGTTCACTTTCTACCTTATAGGTCTCTTCACCGCAGATGGTTTTGTGCATTTACGGTGGTTTTATAATCAGAAAGACAACAAAGGTACTTCCATTCTTAGTTAATAAGAGAACTATTTTGCAAACTTGGAGACAGTATCTTCAGGGAGATTTTTCTACCCTCAGACGTCCTTTCCCTTTGCTTATCCAGCATGTGAAAACACAAGTAAACGTCTAGCAACGAAAGACAGGATTTCACAATCACCGCTGAAAGATGCACGTCAGAAATATCTCTGCAAGTCCCGCTAACTGTTTAAGACGTAGGTGAAGCAAAATTTCTTAGACTTCCTTGGTTCTTAAGTTCAGGAGGGACAAAAAGCTCTCTAAGGTGGGCCTTGAAGAGGCTGGGATGTATGGTCTTTCAAAACTTTCCAAAACATTAGCCAGAAATGGAAACCAGCTTCTTAATCTGAATCCTTAATAATCCTCACGGAATTTTCTTCTAACTGAAAACTTCAGATCCCAGTCAAGAAGGGAGACGCGGCTCCCTCCCCTGGAAAGCCCGCCCGGTAACAGCCAGTCCTGCACTAATCCACAGTCTGGACAACTGAGGGGTACGCACTAACGAGTGCAAGGCCTATTTACTGAAGATGAACCCAATATCCAGCTTTCGATTCTAGAGAAAGGCAGAACGACTGTGCAGCTGAGGAGAAGACGATGCTCGGAAAGCAGGCGGCTCGGTCTCTAACGGAATTTGCCCGGACACCCACCTGGGAGCATGAGCGAAAACAAAAGCCGGAGCCCAGGGAGTGGCATACGCGCAGAACCGCGGGCGGCACAAGGCCCCAGAAGCCGAAAGGAACACAGGCCAAGTAAAGGGGCAGTAAAGAAGGGGCCAAGGGAAGGGGATGCTGCGAAGACCCCACATCATCAGCATCTACACAAGAGAGCTCTTCTGCTTCGATTGGTTTGGGCAATGTGGACCCCTTGGTCAAAGCACTGACGGTGACTGTAAAAACTACTAATCTGAGCTAAGGATAACTCAGCTCAAATGGGTACTGGGAACTGTGTGAAGCCATAAAATCGGGACACTGACATCACTATCGTCCACTCTGACATTTTTCTATTACCACAGATCTGTTTTCCTTTCTGCATTTTGCAAGCTTTGAATGACCACTGTGAACCAAGAGGACTTTTCGGTCCTTTTAGTAGAAGAATACAGCTCGAGTTCCACTCCCCTCCCGTAACTTTGATTATCCAGCAAAAGGCCAGTGAAGACAACACAATTGCTCCTTTTCAGGAAAAGCATTTTAAGGAAGATTTTTCTCCTACTGCGCTCAAATTTCAGAAGTCTGCAGGGCTGATGAAGGGCTCACGGATTTCCTGGACATTCTTCATTGACTGAAGCCTTCCAAATATCTCTTTACTTGATTTCCTACGTCAGCGGCCTCTGTGATCTAGAATACTAAACTCTCTTGTGGAGGGTTTCTTTCACCTTGATTTTCACTAAAATGAAAATGCAAACTGACCTGAGGCTTTATCACCAGATGACAACTGACCGGACACTGGCGTGGGCCCCGACGGCTTTAGGGAATTTATTAGAGATCCCTGTAACAGAACACAGGCAGAACATGCATGTGAAAACATTAACCATCCTTTAGAATAAAGAAACACGTAAAATGAGAACATAATTTAAAAGTAAGCAAGCATACACTTTCATTTAATTCTTAAAAACCTTATAATCCAAAGTCAGTACGTTTAAATGCTTATCGTGTGTAAGAGTATATCAGAGCATGGAATATTCTGCAAGCTCCAAGAATACAGTCTTGCCTACCTAGCTTGTGGCTATTTTCCCAGCATCCAGCACAGTGCCTGGCACATAGGAGGCACCGGAACATCCGGTAATGAATAAGGAAATGAATGAAATGGGTTCTGGCTCTCAGTACACGTATAATAAAATTAAAAAAATGGAACTGTTCAACTTCTCCATCTCCAGCAAATGTTCCTTTACTCTTATTGGTTATGACTTCTGCTTACCCTTGTGTTCTCCAAGGTCAACACAGAAACCTCCAGAAGAAGGACCAAATGTTAAACGCTTAAATGCCATTGTAACAATCAGAGAGCCATGCTGAGAACTCACAAGAGGCAAGTCGTGAGGTTCAATCTCAAACACAATGTGAAATTACTCCTCTCAGAGACAGATGAGAGTGGCAGAGAAACCAGGTCTTCTCAGGGAAGGTTTCAGGGATAGCTTGATCTATCTGCCAGCTGTCTCCAATTGTTTTCTTCTGGATTAACTGTTTACTATAGAACTGTTTACAAGATTTTTGTAAAAGACGATGCTCATCAGGCAAAAGCCTAAGCACAGACGTAAGGGATACCACTGTGTACACAAGCTCCGAAAAACAGCGATTGCGGGAGAGAGCTGGAGAAGCCACCCCGCCAAAGCACTGATCCTGAAAGGTACGATGTACAAGCCACAGAGGGAAGAAGGTACAAGAGCCGGCCTTCAGCTCTGGCTCCAGCATTTCCTAATCATGTGAGCTTGCACCGGTCACTTGTGCCTCAGGTTCTCATTAGGGAAACACATATACACACCTGCCCCGTTCTACCGCACACGGTTGTCGTGTGGGTTATTGAAGGTAACGTTCAATGAAAGTAAATCACACGCCCAAATCACCCAAACAATCATGAAGGTACTGGAACTGTGACCCAAGATTCCTAGAGGCAGAATGTCGAATGGCCTACAAAGACAACCTCAGGTCCTGACTGACCTACTGTGTCAAGACTGACATAAATTCTACGGAAAGGATCACAGGTCTTTGTCGGACTTCTACTTTGTTAAAACAAAGCCCAGACTTGAAACAGTACTGTCTTCAAAGACAGACGTCGCAAGGCCGTTCACGAGAGCAAAAACCAGGAAGTCACCTGTTTAGCCGGGTTGGCAGCTGCCGGAGTCACCGCTGGGTGGGGCGCTTTGGCTGCAGGGTATGGCACCGAAGAGCTGAGAAACACAAAAGCGTACACTCAAGAGAAAGGCACGGGGGTGAAAATGACCTTCATCTCTGTGCCTGCCTTCTAGCCAATCAATGACACCAATATCGGGCAGAATCCGTTTGGGACCCTATCCAAAGTCATCTGACACTTTTCTGAAGAATCGCTTGTTGAAATGAAATTTGCGTCTCCAGCATAGAAGTCAAAGCAGTGAGCTTAAAACTTTTTTCCTTCCTGCCATCCTGAGAATGAAAGTTAAAATTATTCAGAAGGAGAGCTTTTTTTCTTACCTGGAGAGTAAGCCCCCTCCCGTCCCCATCCCCGGTTCTACACTCTGGGGAGTTTAGAACTCATACGCCTAATGCTCTTTTCCAAGCCTGAGTCTAGACGCGAGTCTAGAATCGTGCCGGATTCTCTTTTCCAAGCCTGAGAAAATGTTCAACTGGACCCACGGGTTGTATATGATCTGCTGTGATAAAGGGCTCCAAAGTGTTTCTCAAAGAGGAGACATTCAGCTTCTCACAGCAACCACCCCCGAGAGCCCAGTGCTCACCAGGTCAGCGTACAAGAGATTCAAATGTACCGCTGTTCCGTATAACCTGCACCTTTGCTGCAGTCTGAAAGGGTATCTGCTATTTGTAGAAAAGAGATCTTTACGTTAACTCTGAACGCGGTGTGCAGGGAACGGTTATTTCAGTAATTATTTAGTGTTCGTGTGTGAGGGGAAAAACCGGCCTGCTTAATGCAATCAAGGATAAGAGTTCTATTCTCGGCTCCTGGGAGCAATTCATTTATCTGTCCTCAGTCCAAAGCTACCCTGACTGGTAAGTATAGCAATAGTAGCCGTAGGATCTGGTTTTCTTTTTCTCAATTCCCCCTAGGCTAGGGAGGATTGGTATTTTTCCATCAAAAAATTAATGTGGAAGAGGAAAGACAAAAATAAGCTCATGCCTCACGGAAGGAAATTATCAAACGATTTAGCAATCTTACAAGCACCTCACGATTCTCGGCTGGATTAATACAGACCTTCCAAAACTTTATTAGATTGAGAGACAAGAAAAAATGGAGTCATTTTCAGTGAAACAAATCCCCTTCGCTTTTCCCTGAAGACAAAAGAAGCTATAAATGTGTTCTCCGAAGAAAACAAGTCTCTGTTCCCCTGAGATGTCCCACCACAGGAAGGAGGAGTGTGCGAGCAAGGCTTCTGGGGCTGAGAAAGCCCCAGGCAGACATGGCAGACTGGGGAAAATGTGGTCTGAGCTCATAAAAATCACAAGGGAAATAATCTTTTATGCTTTCCCAAAGACAAACAAAAAAGAAACTACCAGTAAAAATGAAAGCAGCAACTTATCCAACTTTAGAACATGTTTTTACGCCCAAAACTTAGTTATGACACAACGGTAAGTTAAACCACGCGTGAAACAGGGTGAGTGTCATTACTGTTCCAGTAGTGATAACGCTATCGAATCCCTCGGGGGTTCTGAGTCCCCAGACACACACCAGGAACTCACACACTGGGCCGTGTGACAGCCCTGCAGAGAAATGCCGTTCGGCGCAGTTGCTGACAAACCAAAGGACTACAGCGACAGAACAGAGCGGTGACTTAATTCCACTTTCTAGCAGCGCAGGCCTGACAGGGACGGTCAGAACCTCATCTGACGGGCTCCGTTCCAGAAAACAGAAGTCAGAGGACCGCAAGCGGAAGCGGCACTGCACCAGCGCTCCAAGGAGACACCTGACAGCAGAGGTCTGCAGATGATGTCGCATTACCGGTGACACTTGAGTGTTTTTTTTTTTTAAATGCTTTTTGTAAGTTTATTTTGAGAGAGGGAGAACATGCACAAGTGGGGTAGAGGCAGAGAGAGAGGGAGAGAGGATTCCAAGCAGGCTCCTTATTGTCTGCACAGAGCCCGATGGGCTTGATCTCATGAACCGTGAGATCGCGATCTGAGTTTAGATGGAGCTTAACTGACTGAGCCACCCAGGTGCCCCTCGTGTGCCACTTTAAAACATGTGAATGAGGGGCGCCTGGGTGGCTCAGTCAGTTGAGCGTCCGACTTGGGCTCAGGTCATGACCTCACGGTTGGTGAGTTTGAGCCCCGCATCGGGTTCTGTGCTGACGGCTTGGGGCCTGGAGCCTGCTTCAGATTCTGCGTTTCCTCCTCTCTCTGCTCCTCCCATGCTCATGCTCTGTCTTTCTCTGTCTCTCAATAATAAATAAACGTTAAAAAAAAAAAATTTAGAACACGTGAATGAGTAATGGGGTCTCTCCGGTCTTGGATGGTGGTTCCTGGAGAAAAACCCTTCCAACAGAAGAATCTAAGTTCTCTGGCTCCCCATGCCCCAGACCACTCTGATAAAGACTAACTGCAGGGGAAAATCCAAAATATCATAAACACGGGAAACTGTCTCAAAGACTGCCTGGAATGCAGAAAAGGCACTCTGCTCTCTGTCACCTGCCACACCCTATCAGAGCCACCCACACAGGTGGGCTGATGTGCGTGTGTTGTAGGGGTGCGTATTCCACACACAGATATAAGACTGAATTGTTAAGACTGTGAAACATTAAAATGTCACCTAGGCCCTTTCTTAATGTTCTTTAAAGGTTAATGAACTTCACCAAGGTAAATATACTGTTGTGAAAGGGGCCAACTACTCATTCTTTTACCCTATTTTAACATTTTTCTTAAAGTAATCTCTAGACCCAACGTGGGGCTCAAACTCACGACCCTGAGATCAAGAGTTGTGTGCTCCACCAACTGAGCCAACCAGGCGCCCCTATTTCAACATTATAAAGGGCTTAAAAACCAAGGAAACTGGTTATGCCCTAGTTCGATACATCTTAATCCTGACCACGAGTATCTTGTTATGTACTCACATCCGACATAGCGGATCTAACCCACGAAAGCTACTCAAGTTAACCAATGAACTAGGAATTTTTGGTAATAGTTTAAAGACAGGTAAGGCAAGTAAGGAGACAGGACAACATCTCAAGAGCAAATGAAGAAACAGAGCAAACAGAAATCAGGAGAGAAAAAGAAAGATGATGATAGAAGATACGGAAAACAAAAGCCATCCGTCCATTTTCTCACCTGTCAGATGGGCAGTCACCCTAAAGTCTGGCCATAAATGTGACACCCCGGGCAGAGATACGGGCAGGCAGGCACCGTACAAGGCTTGTGGGAAGACAAATAAATGTGCCAACAACAGTCACAATTCCACACACGTAACTATCTAAGCACACAGATGCCTCCTTGGCCCCAGCAGTCCTGCACTGGAGAATTTATCCTACAGATACAGCTGCTCAAGTGTGCAAAATGATCAATGTGTCCAATAGCATTCCTGATAACAACAGAAGATGAGCATCCCCAATGTCAATCAGTGGAAGGGGGGAGAAAAGAGCTATCGGTTCATTTTTAGGAGTTTCTTATGTTTGGCAGTGAAGATTGTGACTGCCGACTGTTGTCCCCTATTGGCCAATTTTATGTCCCTGAAGACTCAGATATTATCCAAGATATCGTTAAAGGTCTTCTAACTCAAACTGTGGTTCTTGAATGTCCAGATGCCAAATAACTTACATAATGTAAATTGGAGCTGCATCAGAGTTCTGAAAAAGATCTATGTTAAATGTAAACACAGGATTCTGTTACGAATTTATAAGGACATGGAAAATGTCCACAACTAAGTTTCATGACGAAGCTGAAACAGGAAGTTACAAAGCAGCATGTATTCCAACTTTACTTTAAGAAACAAAATTTTCACAGAATAAAGATGAATAAGTAAATAAAGATTTTAATTTTTCTATCTGGTTTTCATAATGTCTACAATGAGTATTTATAATGAGAAAAACCTTGAGGATCAGTTTTTAAAAGGTTATGGTCATTACTACAGTTATTTTTAAAGTGGGGCAACATCTTTAAGTCAGTGAAAGAAAAAACTGTTAACCCAGAATTCTTGGTGAAAAGATCTTTTAAAAACAAAGGTGAGGGGCGCCTGGATGGCGCAGTCGGTTGAGCGTCCGACTTCAGCCAGGTCACGATCTCGCGGTCCGTGAGTTCGAGCCCCGCGTCGGGCTCTGGGCCGATGGCTCGGAGCCTGGAGCCTGTTTCCGATTCTGTGTCTCCCTCTCTCTCTGCCCCTCCCCCGTTCATGCTCTGTCTCTCTCTGTCCCAAAAATAAATAAACGTTCAAAAAAAAAAAAAAACAAAAAACAAACAAAAAAAAAAAAAAACAAAGGTGAAATAAAGCCTTTGGCAGACACACAAGAGCTGAGAGAATTCAGATCTACACCTGAAGAAATGTCAGAGGAAGCCCATCAAGCAGAAGGAAACCCAAACAAAGAAATGAAGGACACCGGAAATGATAAAACCACCCATGTAAGCAAGAGGTTTTTTTTCTTCTTTGGATCTATTTAGCGGTGTCTGGGTGGCTCAGTCAGTTAAACGGTTAAACGTCTGCCTCTTGATTTCTGCTCAGGTCATGATCTCACGCATCCTGAGTCTGAGCTCCGCCTTGAGCCACACTGTCAGCCCAGAGTCTGTTTGGGATCTTGGGATTCCCTCTCTCCCCTTTTCTTTCTCCCCCTCCCCTGCTCACTCCCTCTCTCTCTCTCCCTCTCTCTCTGTCTCTCAAAAGTTAAGTAAATATTAAAAAAATCAATTCCAAAGATAATCAACTGTTTTTTTACAACAACATATCATGGAATTGATAACGCAGGTAGAAGGAAAATGTACAAACAATGACGATATTGCAAAGGTGGGCAGGGCAGAAATTGAAGAATACTGCTCTAAGATTCTTATGTGATACCTTAGAGGTACGATGTCACTTGGAGACAGACTGCGGTAGGTTAAAGATGTGCACTGTAACCATAATGCAATCCCCAAATTAACACACAGTGTTATAACTGATAAACCAACGAAAAAGATAAAAGAAATCATAAAACATATTCAACCCAAAAGAAGTTGCAGAAAAAGAAGAAAAATGGAACAAAGAAAAGATGAGACAAACAGAAACCAAACAGCATTATGTTGATTTAAACCCAACATGATATAGGGGGGCCTGGGTGGCTCAGTCAGTTGGGCGTCCGACTTTGGCTCAGGTCATGATCCTGAGGTTCGTGAGTTCGAGCCCTGCGTCGGGCTCTGTGCTGACACCTCGGAGCCCGGAGCCTGCTTCAGATTCTGTGTCTCCCTCTCTCTCTGCCCCTCCCCCACTCATGCTCTGTCTCTCTCTCTCTCTCTGAAAAAGAAACATTTAAAAAAAAAAAAAAAACCCAACATGATATAGTCACATTGAATGTAAATGGTCTATGCACTCCAATTAGAACAGATTGGGTGCCTGGGTGGCTCAGTTGGTTAAACGTCCGACTCTTGGTTTCAGCTCAGGTCATATCTCATGGTTCGTAAGTTCAAGCCCTGTGTTGGGCTCTGCACTGACAGTGTGGAGCCTTCATGGGATTCTCTCTCTCTCCCTCTATCTGTGCCCATCCGCCCCCCAGTCTCTCTCTCTCAAAATAAGTAAACTTAAAAAAAAAAAAAGTAAAAGTTAAGTAAAATGAATCTTGACGCTTACTTAACACCAAGACAATTTAATGGGGGGGGGGGGGGAGTCTTTCCAACAAATGGTACTGGGACAACTGGATATCCACTTGCCGAAGAATGCAGTTGGAGCCCAATGTCACACTATTTACAAAAATTAGGTCACAATGGATCAAAGAGCTAAATCTAAAACATCTAGAAGAAAACATAGGTGTAAACCTTTGTGACCTTTGACTGGGCAAGGGTTTCTTAAATACGATTACGATACCCAAAGCAGAGGCAGAAAAAAATAAAAAAATAAACTGAACTTCACCAAAATTAAAACTTTTGTGTTCCAAAGGACACTATCGAGAAAGTGAAAGGTCACCTGAAGAATGGGAAACAAACAATCCATTTTAAAAATGGGCAAAGGATCGGGGCGCCTGGGTGGTTCAGTCGGTTAAGCGTCGGACTTTGGCTCAGCTCATGATCTCGCAGTTCGTGGGTCTGGGCCCCGCGTTGGGCTCTGTGCTGACAGCCCTATGTCTCCCTCTCCCTTCCCTGCTTGTGTTCTGTCTCCCTCTCTCAAAACCAAATAAACATTAAAAATAAAAAAAGAACCAGAAGCTTCCTGCTGAAACCACGGGTCATCACAACTATTTATTAAAGCTCACAGACTTTTCTACTAAAAAAAGGTGAATTTTACTATATATAAATCGTGCCTCAATTTAACACATTTTGCTAAAGTTAAAAAACAAAACAAATCAGATCAGGTCACACACCTACCCCAAAGCATCCAACGGTCAGCAGCCAGGTCCTGACCGAGGTTCACTAGATATTACCGGATACGGGAATCCACACCCACCTAACTCCCTGACCTCCTCTCCCCGGGCCCTCCCTCCCGCTCCGGCCACCGGCGGCGGCCTCCTGGCTGTCCTCAACCGGCCAGACTCGCCCCTGCTACAGGCCCTGTGCTTGGAGCTTTCTTCCCTAAGATATTCACGAGGCCTGCTCTCTGACCTTTTGGACTTTACTCAAATGTCAAGTGTCAAAAGCCATGGGAAGGCCTAATTTTACGTACGACAAGAAGATGCAGCTTCACGGGGCGAGCAAACAGGGTCTGGTGTTTCTGAGATACTTTAGTCATGAGCCATGGAGGACAGGCACCTTCTTTGGCCAGCCTCTTTGAAACGGTAGCCCGTACCCGGAGGACCTCCTTAAATCCCTTCCCTACTTCAGGGTCCTCTGTCACACCTGTCACCATCTTAAATACTTCCTGTCTTACTCATTTCCCTTATTGTTCGTCTCTCCGTGACCAGGGCAGAAGCGGTTGGTTGTCTTTTGCCTGCTTTGTTTAAACGCTTTATCCCCAGCACCTAGAACGGAGTATTAAGCATTTAACAAAGCATTCGTTGAAAGACATAAACGAACGTCAAAATTCCTGAAAGAAATGACGTGTCGGGGGTGTTTTGGTAAAAACAAACCAACAAACCAGCAATCCCACCATGTTAGGCCCCCCCGCCCCCACCCTGTCTTGGTTCTCTGCCTCCTGCCAGGCCTCTAGCCATCCCGGCCTTCTTCCAACTCTTTCAACTTTCCTGGGAGAGGCGGTTTTGCGTATCAATTATGCTTAGAGTTAACCTAGTACTCAACAAATGGTCACCAAAAGGAACTACGTGCCAGGCGGGGCCTGCAAGCTAAACAACTGTACTGGAGCCCAGTCCTGTAGGGAAGGAAGAGAAAGTTTCTTCAAGATTCCTTTTGAGTTTTTTCGTCTATTTTTCTCAAGTCAGAGAAGAGGGCACACTGAGAACTGCTCCTCCGACCCAGCCCTTATCAAAGATCTGCTCAGACGAACCATTCGAGGGAAACAAAGGTTAAGAAGGTTAAGTGAAATCACGAAGAGGTGCTTCTCCGTGGTTAACGGCTGAAGTATCTCAGAAACACCAGATCATACTGCTTTCACCGTTAAGCTGGATTTTCCTGCCTTATGCAATATTCTGCCTTTTGGTGGCTTTTCTCTGCCTTCCCTACATGAGGAATCTGGCTATAATTCCCAAACTCGAATGCACAGTTCTTTCCCTTGGGAAGTTCACAACAACCACAAATGCCATCTGGATATAAACAGCATACCAAAGCGTCAAGGTCACTACAAGATAGGAGAGTGGGTAGGCTTGTTTTTGGCTGTCAGTACAGCCCTGAGATAACTAAGAAATCCCTGGAACGGGCGGGGTTGATACATGGACCAACGTGGAATCAAGGGAAGGCCAGCGGACCAGCAAAACAGGGCCACTTGATAAGGCCAAAACAGAGCAGTGAGCAGACCTGCTCCGCGGGGGTGGCAGAGAGTGGGCCCCATGTGGAAAAAACACGGGGCCCGCGGCTGTTCATCCTGCCGCTGGACGAATCACCGGATACCAACTCCCTGAACGATGCTGGTCTTCACCATCCCTATGTTCAGACTGAAGACATGCCCCTCAATTCTTCCCTATGCCCGGGAGAGGGTGCGGTGGACTAGAGATCTAACCTAAGAGAACCTAAGGCTCTGCCGGCCAAGTCTGCGTGCCAGCAGCACTGCTGCCCCCTGCAGGCAGTTCCTCGCTATTACGGAAGAGCTCAGTGGGCTGCGACATACTGGAAAGCAGTCACCTACCCCATCGCAGCAGAGGGGGCTCCAGGATTGTTCTTCAGTTCCTGCACGTTTACCACTTGAGGGACGTTCTTCAGAGTTGATTCAGTCAAAGTACTTACAGCTATTTAAAGAGAGAGGAGAGGGGCATGTTAATTGCCGTACAGGATCAAAAATTCCAGCCATATATAAATGCACAACCAGGACACGAATTCAAGCAGTAATCTGATTACGTAAAGGAAATCTACTCTGGGTAGTCCTGCAGCTCTGTGATCAATGGGCCGGCCGGCCTACTCCATTCACAAAGATTATGGGATGAGGCTCTGTGCAATTTAATCAGACGTACTATTTAAGGGAAAAAGAACCCTGGCCAGCTTTTAAAGGGTGGAGCTGCGGCACCTGCCACATTGTTGGCTCATCCTGAAAAGGGGCGGAGACAGTAGGAGCGTAAGAGAGTAAGAGAGTAAGAGCGGTGTTCAGGTTGAGGATTTCTGCCACCCACCCGCCCACCCACCCAAACATTCTTTCGCACGGGCGGCTTATCACCAGATTCTTTTAGGTGCTGGGAATACAAAAAAATGTCCAAAACCTCGTTTCTTCTCTAAAGGATCTCACGGCTTAGTGAGGCAGATGCATGAGTAAGACGGAGCTCGGGCAAGAATGGTTGGGGGAAAGGCCAAGAGCCTGAACTAACCGAATGGCAACAGGAGGGACACCTTCTTATATCTACGAGGCAGGTCAGCTTTCACGTCTTTTTTTGCCTTAGGGTTTAAAACTGCATTCCAAAACACTAACATTTTCTAAGTAACTACCAAGACGGCCCGAGCAAAGCTCCCGGGTCTCCTCTAAGCACACTTCTGGCACAGTGGAAGGCTGTGGCCGAGGTAGGACGGCGGGCCTGTGATGGTCTGCTGTCATTCCCTCCTGCAGGGAAGCGACCAGGCTCGTCCTGCCTGAGCCTGCACACGTCACCTTTCACATCCAAACGTGCCTACACCTCAGAAATGTTTGCTTCCAAAATGATAACAGAGATCACACCGTCTCCCGCTGAGTGGAACGACCCTACATTCTGGCCGATTTTAAGTTTATAAATCATCAACTCAGTCAGCTTGATCTGGGGCCTACTCAGCGCAATGCTGACCAAGATTCTGCACGTTCCGAGTAACATTTAAAGAAAACATCAGAGGATTCTATGTGTTCTGAAGGCCCAAAGGCAACTTAGAAAGCTACCTGGTTTGTGTGCTTTCATACCTGTTTTAGGAGCTTTAATAAGGGTTTTAATATTAGAACTTTTCTTAGAACGCTTTCATCACTGTACAATGGTAATCCTTTTTTGTCATAATCAGACCACTATGTCCTTTCAGTCTTTTAAAAAGAACTGTCCAAAGGGATACGTGTTCCAAGCAGTGCTAAAATCCACAACCAATTTCCTTCAACTAACACAAAAACACTTGCTTTATGGCGGAGTTTCTCGACTTCAGCAGTATTGACATTTCGGGCCTGGGTAATCCTCTGTTGTGGGGGTGTCCTGTGCACTGTAAGGTCTTTTGTGGCATTCCTGACCTCCACCCGCTAGAGGCCAGCAGCACCGCCAACTGCTGGTGAGGAATGCGGGGTGAGAAGAGCCTCCACTTGAGAACCAGTGGCTTGTACAAATTAATTAGTGGTAACTGACGCGCTCAAGGCCAACTACTTAGAAACCCTAACACAGAAGATTCTGGGTAGCCGCAAAGCATTGACAAAGTGCAAGCGCTGATTATGATTAGCTCGCTAGACTTTCCGTCTGTAAAGGCTAACCCAGCCGTCTTTAAGAAAACGCCGTGCAGCAACAGAAAGAGCACAGGGGTGGAGTCTGGGTCCTGGAACTTACTGGCTGGGTAACCGTCACCTCTCTCACCTGACATCACTCAGAAGCAAAACGGGCGCACGAAGACTCACCTCCCAGGGGGGCTGGAATCCTTATGACACTATCAGGCAATTTTTAATGGCTTAAAGCCGACACTGTTCAAAAGCAGGGATCAACAACTTCATCAGAAAACCACTTGACTGAATGCGGCGGATCTAATACCTCCCCCCAAAATGAAAACAGCGTCGGATCTAGCCTCTGCCTTCTTGGAACCCTCTCCCCAGAAAGGGGCGGGGGTGAGGGGGCTGTCCCAACGGGCCTCTCTTCTCAAGGGCAGCAGAGAGAGCCGGCTGTTGCCTGGGACCCGCCGTGCCGGCCGGTGACTGCCGAGGCTCCCGGTCAGTCTCTGCAAAGCACAGGGCAGCCGTGTTACCTGGGGCCTGACTGGCCATCTGCCGTCTCAGCGCTGCAGCAGCAGCCGCCTGGGGAGCCGAGATGGGGTGGGAAGGACCAGGTGCGCCGTGTTTCACGGTTTTTGTTGCAAGCATCGTGCTATCGGCCCCTTGAGGAATAAGTTTGCTGGTAGACGTAGACACTGAAGGAAAAAGAAACCCAAGCGAGAGAGTGGGTCAGGGAGGAGTGCACAGAAGTGGAGACAGCAAATCCCCCAGTGTGAGGTCGCAGGGAAAACGCGAAGGTTGAAGATGCTTCGGCATAAACACACGAAAGTACCGATAAACTCCCAGGCTGGCGCCTCGATGCTCCAAACGTGCCGCGTGCCGTGTGCCTGCTCGACTCTGCCAGCTACAGCACTTGACACAAGCATCTCCTCTGATACAGACCGAGACAGAACTTATAGGCCAACAGAGGTCAAGGCCTCACTCTCCTCTCATAAAAATCTCTCCATTCCAGCACCTCCCGATCGGTAAGTGCTTGTTCCCTGTTAGAAGTCACTTCAGTGTGGGGTGCTCGGCGGCTCAGTCGGTTGAGTGGCTGACTCTTGATTTTGGCTCAGGTCGTGATCTCATGGTTGTGAGATCGAGCCCTGTGTCGGGCTTCATACTGAGCATGCAGCCTGCTTAAGCTCGCTCTCTCTCTCCCTCCCTCTGCCCTGCTCACGAGTGTTCTCTCTCAATTTCACTTCAGTGTGAAATCCTGACACTCTGGAATGGAAGGTGTGACAGTCCAGTAGTGGTCACCTCTGTGAGCCAATGCTGGGGCAAGCATGGCAGCTGGCAAGGTCCAGGGCAGAATATGGCTAAAATAATGAGCTGAAACGAGCCAGGATTTGAAAGGCATGAGTTACGGAGATGTGGCTTTAGAGTGAGGCAGACAGCCTCCTCCTCTTACACCTGAAACCACCGTTTTTGTTGTTGTTGTTTTTATGTATGCTTATATATAATCTCTACACCCAACATGGGGCTTGAACCCCCGACCCCGAGATCAAGAGTCGCTCATTCCACCAACTGAGCCAGCCGGCCGCTCCAACACCTATTTTAGAAACACAAGCTAGACTCAACAGGAAAGCTGTGTCAGCGTGAGCCCGGCGGGGTCCCTCCTTCCTACCTCTTTCAAGGGGACCCACCTCCCTTGAATTTGTCTTCTCATTTCTGAAACACTAGCAGAGATGGGCTGGACTGGACTTATGGGGGTGACAGTGGCACGTTTCCTCCATCGGACACAAACCTCACAGGGATCTCACCGCTTACTTACCTGAAGTTCCCATCACGCCGGGCGAACCATGAATCAGGTGAGATTTGGCAAAAGGCGCTGCCTGCGGCAAGACGCCGGGCTGGATGGAAGGGGTGCGAACCACAGGCGCGTGCCGAGGGGCCTGCACCGCCGCGTCTTCGTCCTTACAGGACGCCCGCGTGTCTTCGCTCTCCAAAGACTGGGACACGGACGACGTGGAGCTGGCTTCGTCCAAGTCTTCATAGTATCTCTGCGACAGGAAGGCTGACCGAGACAGGCTGGCTACCAAGCCGAAACAAACACAAGAGAGACGGTTCAAGCAAGTCTGAGAGCTATGTTACTTTCACTGTCGACAGAGAACTACCCAGTTTAAAAACACTTTAGCAATGACTTATTTTAAGTGGAAGAAGCCGTGGTGGAAGGTGAACACATATGGTTTTGGGTCTTTGCTCAAATGAAGCTTTGAAAACCCGAGCTGCGTAGGACGGGAACATTTGGAGTGTCGAACAAACAACAACAAAAAATGTGAAGTAAGAGACGAAATAAATGCAAATGCAGGAGACCTCGAGCCCCCTGGTACAAACCAAGGAAAGTACCAGACAAGCGTCCACCAAAGAGTCACTTTGCAACAACAAAGTTTTAAGAACAGGCGTCGCACGAACTGGGAAGACTGAATGTCCTCAGTCCCGGTGCCTCCAACATGCCCAACCATCGGCTGATTCTTTTGAATCAATTAGGTTTAAAAAAAAAAAAAAAGTCACTGAAATTAATCCTGACTTTTCCCGCTTTTTCTTTTCTTCCTCCTGTTAAGCGATGAAGGAAGGCTTCCTGCCGTTTTGGAATACATTATTACTTCCTGTATACTAGAAAAACCATACACCAAACAAAAGACCCAGCCCTTTCGCAAGTTAAGACCATTGCTAACATCTACTGACTTCCTGCCTTACAGGCCCATCACTCCGCAAGATCTTGTCGTAATAAGCAAATACAACCGAAAACCATCGCTACCTGCTGGGACTGCCGCACTCGTCGATTTGGTGGCCGTGAGCCAAATGGGACTAGGTGAGACAAAAATAATTGAAAGTAATTTAATGAAAATTTCGAGTTGTCAGCTTCACCAGCCACGCAACAACTACGTGTGGTTACCATACTGGAGTGCACAAATATAGAATATTTCTCTGGTCGATGAAAGTTCTACCGGACAGCACTTTGCCAGAGTATTTTCGTGCACGTACTTCTGCAACAGGGTCACTTAGAAATACCATCCCAAACCACCAGCACTGCTAGTAAAACTGCAGTGTGTATTTCCCGAGACCGTACTTGGTGCAGGTGCCGTGAAAGGGATCTATATAAATTATCCCCTTTAATCCTAATAACTACCCTAGAAAGTAAAAATTGCTATGATTGGACTTTATAACTAATGCTTAGAAAGGCTGGGGTGCCTGGGCGGCTCAGTCAGTTAAGGACCCGAATCTTGGTTTCAGCTCAGGTCATGATCTCACGGCTTCTTCGTGGGTTCAGGCCCGGCATCGGGCTCTGTGGTGGCAGCGTGGAGCCCTCCTGGAATTCTCTCTCTCCCTCTCTCCCTCACTGTGCCGTCTCTGTCTCTCTCAAAATAAATAAAAAACTTGACCACGTTCTAAACAATATCACATAAGACTGAACCCTGTGTGAGGCAGAACTGTGACCCCATGACCTTTGCCCCTGGTTCCACACCCATAAGGTTATGCTTTGTCAGACGGCAAAGGGATGCTGCAGACATAATTAAGGTTACTCATCAGTGGGTCTTAAAATAGGAAGGGTAGCCTGGATCATCCAGGTGGGTCCAATGTAAAATCTCACGAGCATTTAAAGGCAGAGGAAGTCAGAGAGCTGAGGCATAAGAAGACCGCGCTCTCGCTGGCTTGCAGATGAAGGGGCTGGGAGCACATGGCAAAGAAACACGGACATCAGTCCTACAGCTGCAAGGAACTGAATTCTGCCAGCAAGTGGAATGAGCTTAGAAGCGGACTCTTCCCCAGAACCTCCAGGCAAGAGCCCAGCCCAGCCACCATCTTGACTTCTGCCCGGGAGCCTTGAGCAGAGGACACAGTTGAGTCCTTCTGCGCCTGGACTTCTGCCCCACACATCTGTGATGCTTTCAGCCACTAAAGGTGGTGCTTTCAGCCACCAAATCCGTGGTAATTTGTAACAGCGTGTGCAGAAAAAAAATACAACCTCACATTTTCTTAGGGCCACCGTGCTCTAAAAGAGTTCTCTAAAATCTTGGTTCCCGAGAGGTAATAGCAACAAAAGACGATTCACATCCACTGCCTTCAAGAACTGGATAGAGAGAGAGACTGACATTACTGCGTAACTCCCAAGGTCTGATATAACCCGGGAGACCTCGCAGTTTCCTCCTTCATCATCGGGAGGCCATTCGCTGACCTTGGATGGAGAGAGAGCCACTGGATGAGACATACAAGGGCTATGCTCACTCGCAGAGGCCAGGAGGCTGGAAGGCCCAGTCTCCCAGCGGTGCTGTCCTCATAGCTGATGTGAGCCGCTCCCTGCTGGGCTCAAGGATGCAGCTACCTCCTGGCATGAGAAAAGGGGCCCACTGAAACCTAAAGAATCTTTTTCTGCTTAAACTCCAACTCAGATTAGAAAAGGCAGAATGCCATGTCAAGAGAAAAAAAGAAAGACCGAAATCATTATCGGTAGATGCAAACGTCCCATCTCATGGGGAACATGCAGAAAGTGTCCCCTTTGAGCTCAAGACAAGGATGCCCACTCACCACTGAAATAAGGGAAGAAAAAATAAAGGAACAAGAAAGTAGAAACAAAAGTGTATCTATGGAGACTATAACTATTCCCATAGAAAGTCCAAGAAATAGCCACAGACATTATTTGAATAAATGAGTTTAGCTAGGCTGCTGGATACAAAATCAAACATAAAAAAATCCAATATATTTCTATTATCACATCTAACATAAAACATAAAATGAAATTTAATGAAAAAAACCCACCATTATAAGAACATCAAAAATACGAAACTCTAGGGGCGCCTGGGTGGCGCAGTCGGTTAAGCGTCCGACTTCAGCCAGGTCACGATCTCGCGGTCCGTGAGTTCGAGCCCCGCGTCAGGCTCTGGGCTGATGGCTCAGAGCCTGGAGCCTGTTTCCGATTCTGTGTCTCCCTCTCTCTCTGACCCTCCCCCGTTCATGCTCTGTCTCTCTCTGTCCCAAAAATAAATAAACGTTGAAAAAAAAATATGAAACTCTATGAATAAATCCAATAAAAGATGTGTATGTCCGTCATGAAGAAAACACTGAGAAATTAAAGACCCCACTAAACACACACCATGTTTAGGAACTGAAAGATCAACACTGTACAAACATCAATTTTCTCAGGTCAGTCTAGAGATTTTATGCAATCCCAATCAAAATCTCAACTTTTCTTCTAGAGTTGAGGGATACA
Source organism: Herpailurus yagouaroundi (assembly GCF_014898765.1). NCBI lineage: Eukaryota > Metazoa > Chordata > Mammalia > Carnivora > Felidae > Herpailurus > Herpailurus yagouaroundi. The sequence continues at coordinate 52,780,080 of NW_024412401.1, read as the reverse complement.
GAATTTAGCAAGACAATTCCAATATTAATATGGAAATGGAAAGCAAGAGCCAAAGCAATCTAGATCACAGGTCAGCAAACTAAGACCATGAGGCAGCTACCTGTTTTTATAAATAAAGTTTTATCGAAACACAGACAAGCCCATTCATTTGTATACTGTGTATAGCTGCTTTCTCATCACAAGGGCAGAGTTGAATCAGGTACAACAGAAATCATGGGGCCAGCAAGCCTACTATATACATATATATACATATGTGTATATACATATATTTTTTACATTTGTCTATTTTTGAGAGAGAGAGAGAGAGAGAGACACCCAGCGTGAGCAAGGGAGGGGCAGAGAGAGAGGGAGACACAGAATCTGAAACAGGCTCCAGGCTCCGAGCTGTCAGCAGAGAGCCCGACGCGGGGCTCGAACTCACAGACCATGAGATCAGGACCTGAGCCGAAGTCGGATGCTTCACCGACTGAGCCACCCAGGCGCCCCTTTACTACCTAGACCTTTAAGAAAAAAAGTTTGCCAACCCCTGTCCTAGACTGTGGAGCTTTCTGTGATGACGGCATCACTCCATCTATGTTTCCTGTCAAAATAAACACTAGTCACATGTGCCTACTGAGCACTTGAAATGTGGCTACTGGGTTTGCGTAACTGAATTTTTAACTTTAGTTTTTATTAATTTAATTTAAACAGCCTACTGTATTAGACAGCACAGCTTCAGAATTTAGAAAAAGAACAGTAGTACTGAGGCTTTATTTTTGTAGGAGTTAATTAAGGCAACGTAGTAGCAGTGGTTTCTAACCAGTGTATGAGACCAACAGACCTGCACACAAGGATAACTGATTTATAACAAAGGTGGCCACAAAGCAGTGAGGAAAGGAGTCCTTTCAATAAATATTATTGGGATGATCAGCTAGCTAAATACAAGACATGTATGTCTCAGGCACAAATCAATTCCAGACAGTATAAACAAACATGGTACCTGCACACAATGGATAACTATTCCGCGACGAAAAGGAATGAGCTACTTATGTATGTGTGCATCACGGGGGAACCTCAAAAACACACTAAGTGAAAGAAACCAAACAGAAAAACTAGATGTGATCCCATTTATATGCAATTTCCAAAAAAGGAAGATCCACACAGAAGGAAAAGACATCAGTGGCTGCCGGGGGCAGAAGACGGAACGACCACAAAGAAGCATGAGAAAACTTCCCGAGGGGTGCAGGTGTTCCCAAACTGGAATGTGGTGACAGCGATACGATTCCGTAAGTTTTAATAAAAATTCTCAAACTCTATGCTTATAGAAGATGAATCTTACGTAAACCATACCTCAATACCATCGCTCAGAAGAAAACCAATTCCAGGTGGGTGGTAAATCTAAATCTGCAACACAAAACATTAACATTTCCAAACAATGAGAAAAGTGCGTGCATACTCTTGTTACCCCGTCCTGTAGAAGGATTTCTCAAACCGAACACGGAAAGCACCAACTGCCCAAGAAAAGGCTGGTAAGTCTATTTTAAAACTAAGCGCTTCTGTTTTTGCCAAAAGACATCACCGAGAGGGAAACAGGTAACAGAGGGAGTCCCCACAACCCATATAACCACAAAGGGCTGGTATCCAGAATGAATAAAAAGTTTTACAAATCAGTAAGACAGATCACCCAATAGGTAAATGAGCAAAGATGGCGTCACACACTTCACGAAAGTCAACTATTAACTAAATATTTAGTAACACGTAAAAGGGTTACACCTGAGTTTCAAAGGAAAAAAAACTGACAGTATTAAGCTTGGCAAAGATGCAGAAAACTGAAATAGTTTTACTTTGATGGTAAGAGTAAAATAAGCTGGTACAACCACTTTGGAAAACTGCACAGAAGAATCTACCAAAGCCGAGCGTGCGGACAGAGTACAAACCACTTCCATTCCTAGCCATGTGGCCAAGTAAGAGGAGGACGTATGTGCCCCAAGGACATGCACAAAGATGTTCAGAACAACATTCTATTCCATCAGCTAAAAACCGCAAACACTAAATGCCCACTAAGAGGAGAATGGATGAACAGATGCGGCACATTTATACAGCCAAATACCACATAAACAGCCACAAAACCAATCACAGCCTCCCGTGACGACTGAGGACTCTTACAAACCTGCTGTGCAAGAGAAATCCATCCAGAGAATAAATGAATGGATGGAGACAGCAGGCAAAACCCTCAAAAACCAGGCAAAACCAAACGACAGTGTCTGGGGAGACAGGCTCCAGGTAGTAAAGCTCACAACAAGAGCCAAGTTAAGGAGATTAAAGAGAATGACAACTTCACGCAATGTCCAGCCCTAAACCGGATCCTTGATTTAAAAAAAAAAAAGAGTTGCCATGAAGGCCCAAAGAGGGACAGCTGGCAAACCGTGAGTATGGACTGCATATTGGTAACAGTGTTCTGTGAATGTTACATTTCCTACCCCTGGCCACTGTATTATTGTGTAAGAGAATATCTTGCTTTTAAAGGACACATGCTGGTTAATTTAGGAGTAACGAGTCCTATCTGCAACTTATTTTCAAATAGTTCGTTAAAAACAATAGAAAGACCTGTACTCTAAAAATTACAAAACACTGACGAAAGAAATTGGAAAGAACACAAAGAAACAGAAAGACGTTCCATGCTCATGGACTGGAGGAACAAATAACGTCAAAATGGCGATACTACCCAAAACAATCTATACATTTAACGCACTCCCTATCAAAACACCAACAGCATTTTTCACAGAACTAGAACAAACAATCCTAAACTTTGTATGGATCCACAAAAGACCCCAAACAGCCAAAGCAATCTTGGAAAAGAACAACAAAACTGGAGGCATCACAATTCCAGGCTTCAAGGTATATTACAAAGCTAAAGTAATCAAAGCAGTATGGTAAAAAAAAACAAAAAACAAAACAAAACAAAAAAACACACCAGAACAAAACAAAAATCCAAAAAACAGTATGGTACTAGCACATTAAAACAGATCACACAGACCAATGGAACAGAATAGAAAACCCAGAAATAACCCCACAATTATATGCTTAACCTTTGACAAAGGAGGAAAGAATACACAATGGTAAAAAGACGGTCTCTTCAACAAATGGTGGTGGGAAAGCTGAACTATTTTAAAATAAACTATTTTATTATACTACACACAAAAATAAACTCAAAAAAAGGGAGCCCAGGTGGCTCAGTTGGTTGAGCGTCTGACTCTTGATTTCAGCTCAGGTCATGATCTCAGGTCACGCTCTGTGGACTTGAACCCCATGTTGGGCACTGCGCTGACAGCGTGGAGCCTGCGTGGGATTCTCTCTCCCTCTCTCTCTGCCCCTCTCCTGCTCATGTGTGCACACACACGTGCTCTCTCTCACAAATAAATAAAATTAAAAACAATAATAAACTCAAAATAGATCAAGGACCTAAATGTGAGACCCAAAGCCATTAACAATCCTAGAAGAGAGCACAGAAAGCAATTTCTTTGACATCGGCCATAGCAACATCTTTCTACACAGGTTTCCTGGGGGAAGGGAAACAAAAGCAAAAATAAACTACTGGGACTACATCAAAACTAAAAGTTTCGCCAACAAAACTAAAAGATGACCTACGGGACGGAAGAAGATATTTGCAAATGTACCTGGTAAAGGATTAGTATCCAAAATCCAAGAACTTCCACAAGTTGACACCAAAAAACCCCAAATAATCCAATTAAAAAATGGGCAGAAGACATGAACATTTTTCCAAAGAAGTCACACGGATGGCCCACAGACACATGAACAGATGCTCAACATCACTCATCATAAGGAAAACACAAATCAACACTACAACGGGGTATCACCTCACACCTGTCAGAATGGCTAAAAATCAAAAACACAAGAAATGAGCGTTGCTGAGGATGTGGAGAAAAAGGAACCCTTGTGCACTGTTGGTGGGAATGCAAACTGGTGCACCCACTGTGGAAAACAGTATGGAGGTTCCTCAAAAAATTAAAAATAGAACTACCCTACAACCCAGGAATTGCACTACTGAATACTTACCCAAAGAAAAACAGTAATTCAGAGGCATGTGCTCTTACGTTTACTGCAGTGTTATTTATAATAGCCAAATTCCAGAAAAAGTCCAAGTGTCCATTGACAGGTGAATGGACTAAGACGACGTGAGGTGTGTGCGTGCTGCGTGTGTGTGTGTGTGTGTGTGTGTGTGTGTAGAAACATAAAAAAGAATGAAATCCTCTAAGGACCTCGTATAAGCAGAATTATACGGTATTTGTCTTTTCGTGACTGGCTTCTCTCTCTTAGCACAGAGTCCTCAAGGTATTCTTTAGATTAAAAAAAAAGCTACTAAGAATTCTCTGGTCTCTTTTTACCTAACTCAACATTATATGATTAGCGAAAAATTAATAAATCATGGTACAGTAAAGATTAAATTTCCTTTTTTTAAAAAAAAAATTATTTTTGAGAGAGAGTGTGCAAGACGGGGAGGGGCAGACGGAGGGTGGGGTAGACAGAGGATCGAGAACAGGCTCTGGGCTGAGAGCCCGATCCAGGGCTCAAAGTCACAAACCGTGAGATGATGACCTGAGCCAAGGTCGGACGTTTAACCAACTGAGCCACCCAGGAGCCCCTAAATTTCTTTCTTCTATTTTAATTACCAAAGAGCACCTGTTGGTGTAAAAATTTTCAACTCAAAACAGAATTTCAAAGAAAAAAGCAGATATGGGCACTAAAGCAAAGCAAAATTATGTATGAAATTACACATGACAAGTATTTTTGAAAGAAAAAAATGGAGACAATAAATCTAGATAAGTTAAGGGAAAAAAATAGTGTTTCATAAGTCACAAAGCTTCTTTCCAGGCAAGTGCGATTTCACTGTCATTCCCTCACCAGTAGTTTCTTTATTTAAGTGATTTTTCTCTCCCCCAAATGCAATTCTACTAAAACCCCACACAAAACAGAAAAGTAAAACATCTCCATACAAAGTGGAGACTTGGATCCCTAGAGCCAGCGCAGTCTCCTCCGAACCCTTGGGAATGACCGCCACCTAACCTAAGGACTGCAGAATACGGCGTCAAAGCCAAAACGACGACCTCCAACTGCCGTGTCCTGTATGGATAAGCTGCTCCCTACTCCGATATTCAGATGGACAACAGATTCTGGGGACATGTTCTCTATTTCCTATGAAGAACTAAAGGAAAACACAGACACACAGACCCCCATCCTACTTCCATACCAGGTACTGCGTGTTTTAGGCTAAAAAATTCAGGACCTTTACCTGGAGCGGTGGATCTCACTGGGGGCGTCTTCCTCTTGGCCAAGAAGTTTCTCAGTTGTGCTTGTTTCACGGGGGACAGTTTGGCTGCAAGAAATTCAAGAACCGTTAAGTACTTAAGACTTGGTTTTTTTAAGGTGTCAACAGAGAGAACAGACAGGTGAAGACGGAGAAGGTGTTTACCCGGCACTCTGGGCAAGGGCTTGGTGTGGGATTCTATGCTGGTTTTCAACAAGGCATTGCGGAGACTTTCGAGGTCACTGTCAAAACTGAAAAGAGGACAGGGTTACCTACAAACCGACTACGACCTGAGAAATCTCCCCGAATATAAATGCCAGAGATGAGAGCATCCCTAATATAGAAACAGGAGATCTGAGCCATCAGTGTAGTCAATCCAAAAGGAGACAGATTCCAACCTTCCCCCGACCAGCAAACACAGCACCAACAGTGCTTCAGCACAAAGCGCATTTGGCCCAAAGGCACAACCACAAAATCCCCCTAGGAACTTCAGGGGAAAACTGTCTAACTGTCGGGTCTGAAAGTTTCTGCTCAAAGTGACAAGTCTTGAGTTTCTAGAAAAGTTTGTCAACCTAATTCTGCCAGTTAATTTTCCTTTTTAAAAAATGTTTATTTTTGACAGAGAGAGAGAGAGAGAGAGTGTGTGTGTGTAAGCAGGTGAGGGGCAGACGGGGGGCGGGGGGGGGGGGGGCGGGGGGACAGAGGATCCAAAGCAGACTCTGCACAGACAGCAGAGAGTCCGATGTGGGACTCAAACCCACATAACGTGAGATGATGACCCGAGCTGAAGTCAGACACTTAATGGATTGAGCCACCCAGGTGCCCCCCTACCAGCTGATTTTCAAAAGAACAACACTATTTCTGTAGAATCTGCCGTCATCTGGGGCGCCTGGGTGGCGCAGTCGGCTAAGCGTCCGACTTCAGCCAGGTCACGATCTCGCGGTCCGTGAGTTCGAGCCCCGCATCGGGCTCTGGGCTGATGGCTCAGAGCCTGGAGCCTGTTTCCGATTCTGTGTCTCCCTCTCTCTCTGCCCCTCCCCCGTTCATGCTCTGTCTCTCTCTGTCCCAAAAATAAATAAACGTTGGAAAAAAAAAAAAAAATCTGCCGTCATCTATTGGCACCTGTTTCATCAGGCACACTTAATTTCACTCTGCTAATCCTCTGACGGAGGTATTGTTACCTCCATTTTTTTAGGATCAGAGAGGGTGAGGAACCTGACCAGGATCCCACAGGTGACAGCAGAGTCACTTTCAAACCCACATCCGAACTACAACTTTTGCACCTGACTCCCGAGCAGTTACCCGTTCCTTCACCCACATTCATCGAGTGCCAGTGGCATTGCCGGGCCTGTTTTCCCGCACACCTGTGAGGGCTGCTCTGGGAGCTAACGTCCGAGGGGAGGCTCCACTGGGAGGTCTGGTTATAGAGACGGAGCTGCTGGAGACTGTCCACCAGTTGGTTCAACCTCTTCCTCTGCTGGTTGATGATTTCCCGGTTGTTGGCGAGGGTGTTGAACAGCGTCTCTCGCTCCGGGACCAGCAAGCGCCTGGTGACGGCAGAGAGGAAGGAATTCAGCGTGAATGGTCCAAGTCCCACGACTGTAACAGTGAAAGTATAAAATGGAGAACATCCAGGAGACAAGCAGCGTCGGGGAATTACCAGAACATAAAAAGAGGATGAAAGCTGTACAAAGATGATACAGATAAAGGAACAAGCGGCTGAGGGTGAGCAGGCCAGGCCTGCAGCAAAGGACGGTGTAACCAGACAAAACCTCACGGAGGTTCTCGACAAGGGTGGGAGGCAGAGTCAAAAGTGAGGGCAAGGAGGAGCACGTTCAGCTACACACTCAGGGTTTGTGTGGTTTTTTGTGTGTAAATTATACTAACAAACAAAGCCTGGGGTCCACCGGAGGTCTATGGGGAGGTCACGTCTCCAGCGTGCTATCAAGAAACACTGGGATTAAGCACGCAGTGTAGCAGCAAGGGGATAGCCCACCTCAAAGAGCTCAAACAAGAAAGGAACAACAGTCCCTTTCTTTCTGGTGACAAGGCAGTTCAACATAAATTTCTAAAAAGGCATTTCAGTAGGGTACAAGGTAATATTTAGAAGGGCTTAAAAACAGAGATGCACCAAAAAAACTATACAGATTTAAGAACTTAAACTCTGCAGAAAGGGAAGTTTAAAAAAAAAAAAAAAGGCACGTGAAGGAGAAAATCCATAGGGTTGTCATAAAGGAGAAGAGAGTCTGGTTTCTCCGTTACCATCATGCACTTTTACAAAAGCCAACTTCTTAATTAGCAAAGAGAAATCCAACAAGATTCAGAACAGAATGTTCCTGCTGTCGGGTCAAGCCATTCTCTCCCATGTGCTTGAACGTGAATTCAGAACCAGGGCAGGGAGTGTGAAACCTCGAATGGGGCCCCACTGCCCAGGGGACAAGTGCTCCAGGCCAGAGGCCACGGAACCCTCCCCCTGACCGGCATCCGGAGCATCAACGCTCACCTCTACCTTCCCTGATCTGTGCTCCAAACGGAGGCATGCAGGTCAGGTACGAAACCTTCCTCCACACTGTACGATGCAATGTATTAAATTCTGTTTACTGAATTTTAAGCACATTCGGGCCCTGCCCCTGACATCACACCCAGGTTGCCCCACTTACAAGTTCTGCGATCCCATAGCTTCATAAACGAGTAAACAGATCATTTCCCAGTTTGTTTCCTTACAGGGCTAATCACACTAATCAAGTGTAGGTGTTTCAAAAAGCGAGCATTTTGAGGGCCAATCTGTTTCTCGGCTTTCCTGTGGGCACTTCACTGTTCTCACAATGTACTGCTTTCTGTTCCTTAGGGAACACAGAGGGCCTACAGCCAAACATCCGGGGAGAGAGGACCAGGGTAGGACAGCGTTCTCCTGTGCCTTTCTTCCCTTCCTTCCTTGTAAGTCATCCACACTAATTAGGAATGCTTCCTCAACAAGATTTGGAATATACAGAAAAGCAGAGAAGTTCCCCTTAACCCCATTCGCAGCTGTAAACGAATATGGTGACAGATTTCTAGCCTTTTTTCTACACTGAGACCTCCAAACTGAGATCATCCAGTATGGTTTTTGTCTTCTCCTTTCCCATATTTTATATATCGGATCTAACAATTATCATTATGCGATTATTCCATGTATTTCATGTCACACACAACGCGTATTTAATGATTTTCTGACAACATGCTACGCAGCGGTCACACAGAATTCTGTGACCGGACCCACGGGGTGGCTCCTCTAACTTCTAGATACTAGGTCACGTCCAATTTCTCGCTATCATAAATCGTGCCGCGACACACACTCCTCTATGTTGATGGTTGTGAGAGCTGCTATTATTTCTGTAGAACAAGTTTCTAGAAATACGGTGACTGGGTCGCAAAAAATAAACACCTGTAGGGTTTTGGATCCATGTTCCTAAACCATCTTTTAAAAAGCCTACAGCAGTATCTCCTGCCACCCAGGGTGGATGAGGGACCCTGCTCACTTTTGTTTTCTCTTTTGTTCCAGATGCCGATCCCATTCCAAGTCCAGCACGTCATTCACATCTTGGACGGCAAATTTCACATACTGATGGAGGCGCCGGATCTCCTACAAGGAAAAAAAAAAAAAATGAGAAAGCAAATGACTCTGTTTTCCAGGAGCCTGGAGGGAGGTGCACCAAAACAATCAAAATAATTTTGCAAGGTGCTTCCACTAAGAACCAGAAGGAACAAAGAAAATACAACAGGCTTTAATCGAATCATCCGAATGGCGTGATTAAAACGAACAACGGCACTCAACCTTTTAACCGTGACAGAGAGGCGGCACAAAGCAACGGGAAAGAGATCGGGCGTGCCGGTCTAGGGCTCCAGGGAAAACGCTGTGGCTCATTCTCTCATTTGTCAGCTCCTACAGAGGAACTCAACATGCGCTGGGAATTTTCCACTGCACGCTGCTGCTCAGACAGCGCACCCGTGTAGGTTTTGCTCTCCCGCCCGTGAAATTAACTGTAACACAGGCAAAACTATCCTACAAGAGCGCCGCAGGTAATTCTGAACCTGCCTGTTCACCGCACAGGACCCGTAAGTCTTCCTACCGGTGGAGAAAAACTCCCCTCTTCTCAAAGGGGAGTATCAGCAATAGAAACAGAATTGACCATCACCAAACTTCACATCTATTCATCTTAGACCTGCAGTAGTTTTCTTTAAGTTTCGATGCAGAGTTAACCTTCATGGCTATACAACCACATTCTCGAAAATAAAAAGTAAAATGAAGATAAAGCATTCCCTTAAGCACATACACAAAGGCAGGCAACGTGCGATACACCGGGAGTCATCTTTACATCGGTACAAAGTTCGTACCATGTTTCATTTTAAAAATTACTCTGGGGTAAGGGTATATGCCCCAACTGAAAGAGAGCAAATGTCATTTAAAAAGAGCCAGGCTGGGGCGCCTGGGTGGCTCAGTCGGTTAAGCGGCCGACTTCGGCTCAGGTCATGATCTCGCGGTGTGTGGGTTCGAGCCCCGCGTCGGGCTCTGTGCTGACAGCTCAGAGGCTGGAGCCTGCTTCGGATTCTGTGTCTCCCTCTCTCTGACCCTCCCCCGTTCATGCTCTGTCTCTGTCTCAAAAAAATAAATAAATGTTAAAAAAAAAAAATAATTAAAAAAAAAAAATAAAAAGAGCCAGGCTGATCCCAGGGAGAAGTAGCAGTGACCCGAGCAACAAATATAAGTTGCAACTCCCTGCTCGATGGCGGCAGGGAGGCCTTCTTCTCTGAGCACAAGGGTGACTTTGCCTCTGTGAGCTCACTAGCATCGTTTCTTCCAAGTGTCCTCCCACTCTGTCTACCAGAAAAGCGAGCTTCTCTTTCAAGGCCTGTCATAGATACTTCGTTTCTGTGGCTTAGCGGCTCCCTCATCTGCAATGCCATAGCAACACGTCCCGCGTCATATTTATACGTTCCCTTTTCCACTGCCACGCACCCAGCCACCGGGACGGCACGGCACAGCACAGCGGTGAAGAGCGCAGGCTCTGAGCCACACTCAGGGTCCAGCATTTATTCGTGGGGACACTCGGGCAGTTCCAGTATCTGTTTCCTTCTCCCCTTCCGTACACGGCATATACTGGATAAGTGCTATTATTATCTGCTTAGTACTGTGAAAAGAGAAAAGCATCTCCTTTTGAATGTCCCCCCAGAGCTGCGTGCTTTTCTTCCAGTTTGGACACAGGGCAAGAGGTGAAAACGCACGTGACAAGCAAGCGTATCTGGACGCAACACGGAGGGGGTAATCTGAGGAGGGGCAGGCAGGGAGTCTGCTTTCTCTGAGACGGTAAACATCCACGGTCCTCCAGCGATACCACAAGGACTGAGGGACACCGCAGGGGTCCTTCAGCCTCTCCAGGACAGGACCATTTCGCTCATTTCCTACTATAGTCAGTTTACCAGGCGTGACACAGAAATGGCAGACAGTAGAGTCCACAGCCTCCAACCCTCTGAGGCAGGAGGGGATTCAGCCCGGTCACAGACCTCACATCCTAGGTGAGGAAGACCGGAGCGGCCACCCGTGCACCCTTCCCTACCGGGACCCTGGGCAAATGCGAGGAGGCAGGAGGTGACCCCGCTAAGGCTGGAGACACAACAATTTTCAGCAAATTGGAAGATGAAAACAAAAACCAGATTTCGCTGCAACAGAGAGTAAGAATAATTATGAACGGATGAGAGAAGTAACCTTGCTGAAGTCCGGTGTACGGGAAAGGGCCCCAGCAAGTGGAGCTTTCCATCAGGTTCCACTCGAACTAACAACATCACCATGGGCAAACTCAGCCCAGGGGACCCAACTTCCTTATCTGCATACTGGGATCAACAACGCTCACCTTGCGGAGCAGCGGGTTTTGAAGTCCAGAAATAATGTGCAAAAAACACCCAGCAGAGTATTAGCACTCAATGAGGAGTTGCTACATGAACGCTTATTCGTTATCTGATCTATAAATACGTTTTTCCCAACGGTACGCTTTCCCCCAAGCATAAAGTTTAATAAAGAATTCTGTTTGTGGGGCATCCGGGTGGCTTGGTTTGTTTGGGTGTCCGACTTTGGCTCAGGTCACGATCTCGCGGTCCGTGGGTTTGAGCCCCGCATCGGTCTCTGTGCTGACAGCTCAGAGCCTGGAGCCTGCTTTGGATTTTGTGTCTCCCTCTCTCTCTCTGTTCTTCCCCTACCTGCACTCTCTCTCAAAGGTAAATAAAGATTAAAAAAAAAAAAAAAAAAAGAATTGTTTGTTTTCATCCTAAAAAAATTAAATGGAAAAGTGCGGTTTTCTTTGTCACAGCTAAGGAAATCTATGCAAAGTAGGTAAATGATTCGCAGGAAGTTAACAACTTCATGGGGGCAGTCTTCCAAATCAGGACCTCATAAAGGAGATGGACTGGCAGAGTTGGTTTTACGAAGCTCACCTCGGCCAGGTCCTCTTACCTGGAGCTTTGCTTCGCTCTTGGGATCCAGGGGTCTCTTGTAGAGCAAGTGCACATATCCAGAGTCACAATTTCTCTCATTTTGCTCTCTGGCTTCTTCAACGCCAGCAAAGCCCTCAAGTAAGGTTGTTTTCAGGGTACTTATATCTCCATGAAGAGACTAGAAAAGGTACAAGGATGTTTTAATACAAAAAAAAATTGTGCCATTTCTAAGAAACAGACCTTTCTGCCTGGATCACGGAAGGTGGTGGTTCTCAGTTACCATGACACCCAAGTGTGAACGGTTAACAGTCACGCAAAGAAGAAATTCACTGCACGGAAAGAAAAATACCGATGCTCGCTTTTTAAAAATTAATCTTTTTCCTCATTAAAAACCCCACAGAGTCTATTGGCCAGAAACTCAGAGAAGGAGAAAAACTATTGACAGCACCTACAGTCTTACTCCCTGAAGATAATCACTGCTGACTCCCGGCAGAGCTCTCCTCTTTCGAAACACGTCAAGGGCAGGGCCCTGGAGGCAGACGCTCCGGGACTGGCATGTGGAAACTGGGTGGCTTTGGGCAAGTTATTTCACCTCACTACCCGTCAGCCTCTTGACTTGCAAGAGAGACAGAGCAAGTGGCACCTACCGAACAGGGCGGTTTGAGGATTCAGCAAGGTAACACACTGCCGGCACACGGTAACCAGGAATAGTAACACGGGAAATACTAGTAACAGCCAACACTTGATGTCTTTATACCAGACATGCTGCCCCTCAACCTCTTTGTTATAACCCAACAACTTACTACAAAATATGGGAAATTTTCAAATATACCTAAACTAGCAACCATAACGGATCTTTCGGGAATGCCCTGTAGGTGTCAACGGAGCAGAAACTACTACTATTATTCCATTTTCTCAGTCTAAAACCTGGCATAGCTACGTTAACTTGCCCAAAGTCACATAACGAAGTGCTGAAGGTAGGATCTGAACTTTGGCACTCCTAGGCAAACTACTCGTCCTTCTAAAAGCCACCACCAGCGGCCCTCACAGAATGAAGGACATACACCCACGGAGTGCTAGGAGAGCAACTTTTACAAGTGCATCAGCAGGCACAGACCTCTGTGGTCTCTTTGATCTCCAGAAGGAAAGTGTGCAGGTCGTCGGATTCCGTTCGCAGAATCTTCATCTCCTCCGAAGTGCCCACTTGGAAACAAGCTTTGGAAGTGCGGGCTTTCAGCTCTCCCAACTCCTTCTGAAAGTGTACGATCTGCAGAAGCCACGGAAGAGGAAGCCCCCCCTCAGTCCGAACGGCACGGCAGCACCGACACTGCCCCTGCGCCCTGGCAAGCACGGCCCCCTGGGAGCACCACGGCCGGACGCCGGAACAAAAGGCGCGTGCGGGGTCTGCGCTCAGAGCCGCTCCCGTCTCACTGCCAGCCCTACGGCTGGGAAAAATCTGCAGGATCGACTTTACCTCCTCCCCGATTCCAGCCATCACAGGATCGGACTCTTTCCACGGATGGCCCTGCTTTTCCGTAACAGGAGGCTGAAGTGATTTTGCCTGAAACGGAAGGCGAAAGGTTGACAGGTGCGCCCCCACCACACGTACTGATTCTTGAAGCCGCTGCTGCTTCGGCGCCTGCGCCCTCGTGATACAGTCGCCGCTCCCTCGCTTGTTCTTTCGAATCCATGCCGACCGGGTACCTACTTGGTGTAAGGCACGTGCTAGACAGTGGAGAGAGGGGTGAACAAGACGGAGGAGGGCCCTACTCTCGTGGAACTTAACGTCTCCTGGGCCAAGACAGGTAAGAAGTAAACACTTCAGCTGGGGACAGTGACATGGCAAAAGAGAAAGGGGGTGCTTCTGGAGGTGAGATGGCCCAGAACGCCCTCACCGAGCACAGTCTCTGAACTGAACCCTGAGGTAGAGCAGACAGCTACGGGACGTTCTGGGGGAAGCACCTTCCAGGCAGCGAGAAGAGCAAGCACAAAGAATGCGAGGCACGAAACACGTGTGGCATGCTGGGGGCAGAGAGTAAATGTGGGCACAATGATGTCAGGGAGGAAGGTGGAGAGGGCAGGGGTGGGTCGTGTACAACTAAAGCAAGGAGTTTGGATGTTTTTCTAAGTGTGCTGGGAAGCTTCTTAGAGTCCCAGGAGAGTTTATTCTTTGCTTTACGATTTTAAAAGATCCCTCCTGCTGTTAAATCGAGCAAAGAGATCAGTGAGAGGGAGACGAAGTAGGGAGAGCAGTCAGGAGGGTAACGACGCAAGAGAGGACAATGGCCTGAAAGATGACATTAGCAGGAGCAACAGAGATGTGGATTTACGTCACACACACACCCCACCAGAGCACAGATGACAAGTCCTTCCACTAGTAAGGACTAGGGGGAGGTTCTGTTCAATAGAGAAATCTAGAATGACTTCTCGGTTTGGAGCTTGAGCAAACGACCTGGAATGGTTGTGGGGGAGACAGAAATCAAGGATTCTGCCATACGGACGTTAGAAGACATTATAGAGATGGCTTCTAGATTATTTGATATCTGCAACAATTAACAGAGAATTTTTAGACTGCGTGAGCAACCATTAAAACAGCAAACATTTATCTAATAAATACCATGTGCCATGCACTATGCCTAACACTAGACCCGTCACCTGGGCGTTTACTGTATACCTGTATGGGTGCATGCCGTGGGCAGGATTGGGGCTGGTTGGGAAAAAGAAGCAAAAACCATGACTCCGGGCCTGAGGGCATGCAAATAATCAAGTGGGGAAAGTGACCTAAAATTCTCTTTAAGTCAAACCATAGAAATAAACTGAGGTGACAAATTATAAATCTAAATATGAAAAGTAAAATAATAAAGCTTTTAGGAAAACATAGGAAAGCATGGGGCGCCTGGGTGGCTCAGTCGGTTGAGCGTCCAACTTCAGCTTAGGTCATGATCTCACCGCTCGTGACTCTGAGCCCCGCGTCGGGCTCTGTGCCGACAGACTGGAGCCCGGAGCCTGCTTCCGATTCTGTGTCTCCCTCTCTCTGCCCCTCCCCTGCTTACAGTCTGTCTCTTTCTCTCAAAAATAAACGTTAAAAAAATTTTTTTTAAAAAGCAACAACAACATAGGAAAGAAGCTTTTGGACCCTGGAACCAGAAATGATTTCTAAAATAGAACACAAAGAGCACTCATCATAAAACAAAAGTTGATATACTGAACTGTACCAAGAACTATATTAAGTCATCAAAAGAAACCACAAATAGAATGAAGACAATTCAGAGTGAGGATGTATCTGCATTATGTGTGCGTGTATGTGCGTGTGTACCTGACAAGGAACTCTTACGAATCACTAAGACATACACCCCATAAAAGAAGATATTCAACTGGCCAAAACCATATGGAAAAAAGGCTCAATTTTAGCGGTCATCAGGAAAATATTAATTAAAATCATAAAGGACAACAATAAAAAAAATGAAAAATACAAAGACTAGTGAGGATATGGACCAGCTGAACCGCTATATACTCGCGGTGGGAATTTACTAAAGAGAAATCTATGTATATTCTATGGCCCAGCAATTCCATTCCTAGGTGTATGCCCAACAGAAATGCATACGTATGTTCACCCAAAGACATCAACTACCATGGTCACAGCAACGCTATTCGCAATGATTTAAACCCAGAAGCTCTTCAGATGTGTCAAGGGTAGAATAAAGACTTGTAGCATAGCCACCCGATGAATTCCATATAGTCACAACAATATGGATCGATTTCACAAACATGATGTTTGTAAAACCAACTCAACATTACGTTGAGCCAAACACAAGAATACATGCTGTGTTAAAAGAAAGAAAGAAAGAAAGAAAGAAAGAAAGAAAGAAAGAAAGAAAAGAAAAGAAAAGAAAAGAAAAGAAAAGAAAAGAAAAAAAGAAAAGAAAAGAAAAGAAAAGAAAAGAAAAGAAAAGAAAAGAAAAGAAAAGAAAGAAAGAATACCGTGTGAACCCATTTCAGAAAAGGTATGAACAGGCCAAACTAAGCTATGCTGTTAGAAGTCATAGCAGGGAGCTCCCTTGGGCCAGGAGAATGAGTAGAAGGGCATACATGAGGGAGAATTCTGGCATTCTGGTAATGTTCCATCTCTTCCTCCGGGGGTTGGTTGCCAAGGTGAACTCAGCTGGTGTACGGGTATTTTTCCCCCATGTGTATTATGTGTTAACAAAAAAGTAAAATAAACCAAAATCTTATGGAAAGGCACAGAAACAGAGGACCCCGGATAGATTAGTCGGTTACTTTGGAAATGAGAAAAAAAAAAAAGAAAAAGAAAAAGAAAAAAATCAGGTGCTACAGTCCTTTCAGACATAAGGAGAATACAACAAAATGACCAGCACAGCAGGGACAAGCTCAGGAACCAGAAGAGCAGACAATGTTAAGGCTCTGGGGCTGAGATAAATGGCTTTTATGCACACACATTACAAACGTTCAAGGCTCATGTTCTAGTATTTCCCGTCACGTAGTCCCGAGTACTATTTCAAAGATATGGATTCTAAAACACGAACACCCATTTTATAATAAACACATACGACTGTTCGCATGAACAAACACGGCATTGTAAGTTGAGTTTCAACATACCTGGGGAGAGCCTGACTTTGCCACTGGAGGGGTTATCCTGGGTGACTTCTGTACCATTGAGGACGCTGGGCCCGGGCTGCCCTGAGCAGATCGCCCTGCTGGAATAAGAAGGCCGTGAAAACAGCATTTCTTCCCATTCTTGCTCTCAGCGTATGTGTCCTTCACTCAAATAAAAAAAAAAAAAAAAAAAAAAAAAAAAAAGCTTCCCAGTGCCCCTGGCCCTCCTATGATTTCTGTTACTAAGAATGATGTCCACAGTTTTTATTAGCCTGTTCCAAGATAACTAAAAAACACGTATTACATTTTCAGACACGAAACTCTTTTATAAAGCAGATAAAACTGGAATGTCTCTGAAAGTAGGCATGTGCATTTTTGTGCAGGCCCAGGAGGCTGGCCATTTGGCCCATCCTTACTCCCCAGAGGCACCTGCTGCACCTCTGAGAATGAGGAACAAAGTTTAAATAATCCCATCACCTTATAAGAGCTCATAGGGTCTTCAGGACCCTCGAGGAAGCTCCTGGAAGCTTCTAGAACAAGCCTTGCTCTGCTTCACTTTAGACTCCCCTAGGGAGCATTTAAGAAATAAACACACCAAAAACTCACACCTAAACCTCACCTCCAGAGAGACTGATTGAACTGTCAGGGAAGAGATCCCCCAGTGAGTCCAGCATGCTACTGAGGTTGCGATCCAACAACCTAGGACCCTCCAAACTTAAAGAACTAAATAATGGCAGGGGGCATCTGGCTGCCTCCATCGGGTGGAGCATGTGACTCTTGATCTTGGGGTGGTGAGTTCAAACCCCACATTGGGTGTGGAGCCTACTTAAAAATAAATAAAGTAAAATTAAAATTAAACTTAATTTAATTTAAAAATAAATAAAATTTAAAAAATAAATATAAAATAAAATAAAATAAGATAAAATAAAATAAAATAAAATAAAATAAAATAATGGCAATGGAAGGGCAGCGAGATGTGGGTGGTGAGCAGTGCAAAAGGAGACTGTGGACGCTCATCATGGTTCAAATCTTCTCTCCTACACTGAAAACAGATGTGAAAAGACTAAGGCAAGTCTCCTGAACTTTCTAGGTCTGTCTTTCAGAATTTGAGGGAAAGTCCTGGAATGAGGGGATTCTGGTAAACTCCACAGAGCAGCCTTCTCTCCTGAGCAATAGGTAAGGGAGAGGATTTCACGAATTCACGGCTCAATGCCTGCTCAGGATGTTACCAAGATAACATTATTCCTGACACTCAAACACCAAATGGCTACCCAAACACGTCTGGCTAGGTATTATCTCTGGCATTGGTGAAAATAACTCACACCTGGCAAACACCATCCTAACCACATAAGCAAGGAAACATTACTCATGTCAGGACAAAATGAGATCGTGCAATGCAATACACATCACCTATGTGGTATTACCACCCCAAATGTTGAATTGGAATCTCGTCCTATGGAAACAATCAGGTCCAAATTGAGGGCCAGCTCCCTAACTACTGGCCTGACCTCTTCACGAACATCAGTGCTAAGAAAGAGGAACAGGACAAAGAAACGTGTGACACTAACACTAAAGAGAAAAAACTAAAACAGAATACGTGTTCCTTGACTGGAGAGAAAAAAGCCCTAAAGAACACTATTGGGACAACCACAGAAAGGTCAATGTGGGCTACCGATCAGATTATTCAATTTCCTGAGTGTGCTAATGTACCAGGTACCCTTGTATTTGAGAGATACACGCTTAATGTGTTTAGGGGTGAAGGGCCTGCGAAGAACTCTCCAACGTCTTAGGAAAAAAATACATGTTAAAAAATAAAGACACAAAGCAAACGGTGCAAAATGTTACCAAGCATTGCCTTGGCGAAGGGCCCAGTTTTCATTACACAATTTATGCAACCTTTCTGCAGGATGAAAGAAAAAAAGAAAGGCCAGGCACGTCTGTTCATGGAGTTTTACCACGCACTTGGATTCAACTTGGTTATGGTAACTATCACCACTTACAACCTGCGCTCAGTAAATGTGCTTACAGTAGGGATGGGTATGAAAACCCAAAGACAGTCATCAGGGGCGATAAGCTTCACAGCCACCACAGGCTTTTCCTCCTTCACGCCAACTCCACGAATTGTTCCGTAACTGCCCTTTGCGTCCGGCAGGCTGCACGGCATGACAGATGCCACGCAACGAGACGCCGCATCTGAATCGCCAAGTACACTTGGCTCCATGAGAAATGTCAGAGGGCCGAGGGTGGCAGCGTCGAGGCCACTGCAATCCTCCCCAGAGTACGGGCGTCACAGCACATTAGCGTGAGATACAGGAAGCAAGAAAAAATAATCCGGTCTGACTACGTGAGCTAGGATTCCTAACAAGTGAAACAGGCAAATGTAAGAATTCAGGGCCGATTTCCTTAAAATCATACCTGATGCCGAGGGAGAGACCGAGGACTTTGACGACACGGAGCTGGATGCCGAGAGGGGCGTGGGGTGGCTGAGAGGTCCGGAAGCAGCTGGCTTGGAGGCAGAGGGGAACGACAGCGTTGCAGGTGCAGCCTGGGAGCCGATGGCAGGGCTGGAGGGAGCCACAGCAGTGAACCTGAAACGGCGGTCCGACTGCATGAGGAGGGCCCGCACTGAGGCTCCTTCACCCTGGTCCTGACAATGCTACCAAGGGACAACTTACCGTCCCTATGCTTTTGCCTCTGTGAAACAGAAGTGTTCGGCTCTTTTTTTTTTTTTTTAATGTTTATTTATGTTTGAGAGACAGAGTGTGAGCAGGGGAGGGGCAGAGAGAGAGGGAGACACAGACTCTGAAGCAGGCTCCAGGCTCTGAGCTGTCAGCACAGAGCCCGACGCGGGGCTCGAACTCACAAACTGTGAGATCATGACGTGAGCGAAGTCGGACGCTTAACCAACTGAGCCACCCAGGCGCCCCAATGTTTGGCTATTTCTTATAAAAGGGGATCGCTCCAAGGAACCAATGATCTTCTGTGTATTCGGGAGCAAACTACTCAATGAAAATAAGTAGTAGTTGTCACCGGGCTGGTGGTGCGCCATGATCATATGGTGGTTCGTACTCTGCGTTGTGAAAATAAGTAGTAGTTAACATGAAGGAGAAATGAAGTTTATCAGGACATGAAATACTGATCTTCTATTCCATCAAGCTAAGTAAAAAAAGAGAGGCTGGGACTCCATTATTAGGAGAGGCTGGTATTCTTCTCCCAAGGAAATCACTGAGAACTCGCTTTGGGCGATCACCTCCTCTGGGGAGTGAAAAAGACGAAAGGAGATCACTGTCTTTCGGATGCTTACGGGAATGGAAAATTAAGCTTTACCCCACAGGGCAAAGTCTGTCAACAATCTAAATGTCCAGCATCAGATGACCGGCCATATAATTCACGGTACAGCAACAAAATGGAATACCAGGCAACTGTTAGGGTGAGGTGGCTGTGTGGTGACTTGATATCAACAGTGACAATGGCAGCAGCGGTGGTCACAGCCAGCACCGCGTCCATGGCGACAAGAGGTAGCAGAGATGAGTGGGGGAGGGCTGGGAGCGTTACGAGGAACAAGGGATCACTTTCATCAAGGGGCTTTGCGTTCCAGTGGGGAGAACGCAGCCAGAGACAAAGTTAAATAACAAGATAGGAGTGAACTGGGGCGGGGGGGGGGGGGGACGTACATGGAAAGGAAAGTGAAGGATCATGCTAAGGAGTTTGGACAGTCCTCGAAGAACAATGAGAAACCCCCGGGGACTCTCACGTAGGACAGTCACCTGATGTGTGTACAACTTCACAGCTTACTGTGGTGGCTGTCAGAAAGCCGTTCAGAGAGTGAAGGGCGGACACAGGGGGAAAAGGGCTATAAGAGATTCATTCCCCGCACAGGGTGTATGCTCCTTATTGCCTCATTTTGTAAAATAAGGAGTATCTCTTCCATTTTAAATCTGAAAAAGCAAAAACGATCACTTAAATATAAACCCTAATAACTTAAAAAGAAAAATTTCTAAGAGACTCTTCTGGACTCCGTCCCCTGATTAAATGCAAACCTTTTACGTTGTTTGAATTTTTACCATTTGCAAGTATTACTTTGGAAGACAGGAAAAAAGAGGAAATCTATTCATTACTCCACTCACGGTGACTATTTCCAGTGCCTAACACGTGATATTTCCATGCACGCTCCAGCAGAACCACTCTTTCTTCAAGCGCTACTTACTTCTCACTAAGGTTGACCTTGACTGCAGAGGCCGAGGGTGGGAAGGAGGGCTTCATTCCTATGTTTGGAGCAGACGCACTTGGCATCGGTGTGCTTTCCAGGGTGGGCTTAAAACCCGATGATCCAAAGGAGAACGTGCTGGCGGATGGCACCATGGGAGAGGCCACAGGGGTGGACGCTACGGAGGCTTGAGAAGGAGGAGCAAAAGAGAAGGTAGATGTGCCACAACCACTGGAATACGGAGGGGGCTCCCCTGTGGCAGAACCAGATGGCTTCAGGGACGAAGAGCCAAAGGAGAACACAGTAGGGGCTCCAACAGAAGGCAAAGAGAAGGTGGAAGGGGGAGTGGCCAGCGATGGAGGTGGACCAGAGACTGGGGCCGCAGGGCCTGGAGCGTCGAGCTTCTGCGGGGCTTGAGAGGAGGTTGGAGTAGTGGGGGTACTTCCTGCAGTGAACAAAATGGAGAAAAAGGAAGAGAGAAATTAGCACCAAAATAATGGAAGTCTACAGGACAGGGCTCGTGGCAGAATGAAGTCGGAGACAACTGTCCTAGTTCAAGAGGAAAAAAAAAAGAGAGAGAGAAAAGTGGGGGTGACAGACTTTCCGTAACAAATTTTCCACATGGGCAGATGAACAAAACTTTGAAGGGGGGGGTGTCTGGGGGGCTCAGTCAGTTAAGAGTTAGACTCTTGATTTCAGCTCAGGTCATGATCTCACAGTCATGAGACTGAGCCCCATGTTGGGCCCCGCCCTGGGGGGTGGAGCCTGCTTGGAATTCTTTCTCCCCCTCTCTTTCTAACCCCCCCAAGTAAATAAACAAACTTTAAAAAACCAGTAAATTTAAAAAAACAAAACAAAACAAAAACCCAACTTTGAAAGAAAAAGGAAACAAGGAAAGGCATTAGATTAACAGGACTTCATGGACACCCAGCTGAATCCCAGAGCAAGGGAAATGCATCTCTTAATGTTACAGTGAAAAACAAACTATTCTGCAGCATTTCATCAACAATTAGGAGAAAACTTTAAGTCAGACTTCCACTCCCACTTCATAATAGTCCCTAAAAGCAAGTCCAGATAAATTAGAGATATCTACATATATAAACACACGCATATGTACATTTCAAAACCAAGGAGGCAAAAAGTCAGAAAAATTACTGAGAGCCTAACAACTTATAATTTAGAAATGACTGAACAAAAACAAAAACAACAACAAACAAACAAAAAAAAACCACAAAGGAAAAGATTAGGGTTTGACTGCCTAGGGGCACCTAAGTGTCTCAGTCAGTTAAGCATCCAACTCTTGATCTAGGCTCAACTCAGGTCATGATATCGTGGTCCACGGGTTCAAGCCCAGCACAGAGCCTGCCTGGGATTCTGTCTCTCTCTCTGCCCCACCCCTGCTTGCTCACTCTCTCTCTCTCCCTCTCTCTCACAAAATAAATGAGTAAACTTAAAAAATATATATATATTTGACTGTCTAAAGACAGTTACATAACTAAAAGGTAACTAAACAAAAAATCTGTAGCAAACGACAATGTTTTATATTTTTTAAAAAGCTCATACAAATTGTGATAAAGAAATTTCAAGACTCTGATATAATCCAGGAACCTAATTCGCAAAATAGTACATGATTGATCAATCTGCCTAATCAAAGAAATGCAAATGTAAATGAGGCCTATTATTGATTGTTCTCTAAATGATCAAAATTTAAACATGTACAATCCCCTATGTTTGGAAGGGTAAAATAAACCTGAAACCTTTATCTCTAGGTACCTGAGCACAATCTTTTAGAAAACACTTTAGCATTATGTCTCAAAAATCATAAAAAATGGACTCATTCATCCCACTTCTAAGAATAAAGCCTACAAAAATAACCTAAAATAGGAAAAAGACATTTAATGTCTTTTTACACAAATGGTAAAAGATGTCCAATGGAAGAGTAAGCAGTCACTCTTTTCAAAGAATCACAAAGATTAAGAATGTAGGAAACACAATTTAAATTAAAAATCTATACACTAACGATGTATATGATATTTTACAACTACAAAGAAAGATGTTTATGAAAAAACACTAGAAGAGAAGACAAGTTTAAATCTTTTTCTGTTTTCCAGAACTTTCTATAAGGTAACACACTAAACTGCCAAATTGACTCGATAAGTAAGAAAGCAATATTTACTGCCCACACGTTTATATTAATGGGTCTTGATGCTTCCAAACTGAGATGGCAATTAATTTATCTTCACTACGTCAAAACGAAGACCCCAGGAAATTGTCACTTTAGCGGAAGCATAATGCAAACAAATTTATTCTGTTACTACTTCACACAATAAAGACGGAATTGGCAACTGCGAGCTTCTTTGAAGTCACAAACGTATACGTTGTTCATCGCTTCCGTGCACGTTCAGTAGACCCAAGTGAAAAGTACGTGCCAGACCCGAAAGACACCAGAGGCACTGTTCTCCCTGAAAACAGAACCGAGCACATGAAAACCCTCGTGCATTTCTGATCATTCAACCCAGCATCCGCGGAGCAGCAGAGTGGAAATGGACGGAACCGTTAATGCCTTCTGCACCCGCCACCTAGGCTTCAGCGACAGCTGCAGGCCACTCTCTCCCCCTTCGATGGCCCTCTTCCACTCATCTGGCTGTCCCCTCTGGACCAAGCGGGATGGAAGAGGGGGCTTTCTCTAGGAAAGGTGAACAGTAAAACTGGCCTCTGCTTGTGCTCGGGGGTTTAACGGGCTAGTAGCGAAGCCCTTCACAACTGAACTGTGCTCAGAAACAGACGTCACCCTGCAGGCTCCCAACTTCCCAGGGTGCACTGCTTGTCAACAGCCCGCACAACTAAGTGTAGGTAGCCTGGGGTACTCATGAGCACTTCAGGCAAAACCCACTCAAGGGTGCCTGGGTACCTCAGTCTGTTAAGTGTCCGACTCTTGATTTTGACTCGGGTCATGACCCCCCACAGTTCATGAGTTCGAGCCCTGCATGGGGCTCTGTGCTGATAGTGCGGAGCCTGCTTGGGATTCTCTCTTTCTCTCTCTCGCTGCCCCTCCCCTGCTGGTTCGTGCATGGGCGTTCTCTCTCTCTCAAGATAAATAGATAAGCTTAAAAAAAACCCAAAAAACACTCAAAGAGCACACACACTATAAACAATGAGGTCCCCTGCTATCATAGTCTATGTGTGGTGACCTGGTTTACTACTTGGGGACTCACTGCCAAGTGACAGGAGTCCAAGTGTCTTGAGTGGTTCTGTTTATGAACAACTCACTCTGCATCGGGAAGCAGCAAGAAAATACACTGTCCACCTTATCCACCCCGACTGGTCAACACGGTTTTTCTTAGATAGAGAATTGATCACACTATGCACTTCTTTAGCCAGAGAAGTCTTGAAAGTTATATATTCACAGAATTCAAAGAGAAGAGTGGTGAAATTCGACAATATGAAACACTCCCCCTTTATAAAAAGTTTTATACTTCATTCTCACAAGTGATACACTGTCACTGTGAAAAAGCTGAAAATACATATTAGTGTTTACATACGTGCATTTACATACATGAAGAATATGCACCAAAATGCAGACTATGGCTATTGTTTGATGTCTGAGGGACTCTGTTCTTTTTTTAATGTTTGTTTTTGAAAGACAGAGTGTGAGCGAGGAAGGGGCAGAGAGAGGAAGACATGGAATCCAAAGCAGACCCCAGGCTCTGAGCTATCAACACAGAGCCCGATGTGGGGCTGGAACTGGATGCTTAACCAACTGGGCCACCCAGGCACCCCCATGTATGAGGAACTCTTTTTCTTTTTTTTTAATGTTTATTATTTTTGACAGAGACAGAGAGAGAGAGAGAGAGCAAGCAAGGAAGGGGCAGAGAGAGAGGCAGACACAGAATCAGAAGCAGGCTCCAGGCTCTGAACTGTCAGTGCAGAGCCCCATGCGGGGCTCGAACTCACAGACCACGAGATCATGACCTGAGCTGTAGTTGGCCTCCCGACTGAGCCACCCAGGAGCCCCTGTCTGAGGAACTCTTAAGTGATTTTGTATTTTCTAATTTTTTGCCAATAAACGTATACTACTTAAGTAATATTTTCAAAGGGGGGGGGGAACCTAAAGAAAATTAAATATGAACAAAAAGAAAACAAAATCCCATGTTCCCACCACCCAGATAAAAACCATTATTTAGATTTTAATATACACCTTTCTAGTATTTTCCCTAAATACGTATGTATATATGTTTTTTTCTCATAAGAAAGGAATCATAAAGCATATATCACTTTTTCACAATATATTCCACTAGCTGTCAACAGATGCAGCACCAGTAACAGTTACGTGACAGCCACCGCATGCACAATCACATATTTAATCCCTCGGACGAACGTCTTTAGGGTTGAGACCTATAACACAGGGCGCTATAACAGGATATTGTTGCTAAATGACCTGATGGGATCCATTGAGCTGAGCTTCCCTTTCACCAAAGTCAAGGTCAGAGACTAAAGCTTGTGGGCAAGGGGAACCAAGGATGCGCATGTATTCAAGGAAAAGTCAGTCCCTGCCTCATGAAGACAGAACGAGTGGAGGAACAGGACCATTACACATCCCCACACAGTTTCTACCCTTGGGAATAGTCCAGAACAAGCCCACGGTACTCCCCAACTTCCAGCGCAGGAAGAGGCACGCACCTGACGACTTAGGCTGTCGCTCTCCTTCTAATGAGAGTCGCTCTGGCGTCTTGATGAGGGACCTAACCCCAGGATTTTGATTGATCATATAAAATGGACAAAGCACACCATCTGTTGAAAGCAACATAAGAACTGGAGCAGGAGGGAGAGTCTTCTCGTCATCTGTTAAGAAAGAAAACAGAAGTGAAAAAAAGAGCCAAGTCATGAAGGGCCTGGGCGGGAGGGAAAGATCGCCCCAAGCAAGAAGGGGCTGAACAGACGCATCCCAACAGTAAAGCTCAAGCCCCCGTGTTCCAATTCATATCTGAACAGTCTCTCAGGCACCAACTCATTAGAGAGAGCTACTGTCGGGGCGCCTGGGTGGCGCAGTCGGTTAAGTGTCCGACTTCAGCCAGGTCACGATCTCGCGGTCCGTGAGTTCGAGCCCCGCCTCGGGCTCTGGGCTGATGGCTCGGAGCCTGGAGCCTGTTTCCGATTCTGTGTCTCCCTCTCTCTCTGCCCCTCCCCCGTTCATGCTCTGTCTCTCTCTGTCCCAAAAATAAATAAAAAACGTTAAAAAAAAAAAAATTTTTTTAAAAAGAGAGCTACTGTCATTATTGACCGCCCCTACCCTGCTGGACCCTGCAGGGCAGTTGTGGCAGTCTCATGGCAGCCGCGACTGTCCCTAGGCTCCCGCGAGCTTTACAAGTGTGTCTCAGTGTTCACAATATTCCCCTGCCCGAGACCGGCATCTCTAGGAAGGGGCTGATCTAGCAGAAAAGTGACAGACTACAGACATTGGAAAACACACAGAAGGACGCAGAAAGGGGCGTCAAACTACTGTATGCTCATTCACAGTTGAGTCATAAGCATACAGTTTGTCAGTGAAGACTGGAAAAGAATCAAAGTAAATGAGCTAGTAAGACCAAATAACCCGACTAGGGAAAGGAGAGGAACTCAGGTCTTCCACTGCCCCTGCACATTTCGCAGCACAGGAGCTCTGCCACACTTCAGCCGGGGAGAAGACACACTCAGAGCACATACTCAGGCCCGATTTGGAAGCCAAGTGCTTGAGGTGTCCATTCTAATCTGTGTCTTCAAACCAAGCGCTGCTATGGTTTGAAGCGCGTGCGCGCGCACACGCACGCACACACACACACACACACACACACACACACACACACAGTCTGACTCGTCAAAGAGTGTCCGACAAGTTAGGCTAGTGTCATCACCAAACACTCTGTATCATTCAAGCGGAAATGGGCTACCAGAAGTTAAAAGTGCCCTGCAGCGTAGATTATGTCACAAACCCATAGAATGGGATTTAAATATCAACCGTGATCAGAAACTAAACTACATCAGACCACACTTACTGATGGTGATTTCCACTTGGTTAGTATAGTCTATGGCAACTCCCATGGGTAGTGAGTCATCACTCTTGTCTGTTACAGGCAGTTCAGCTCGACTAGAATCCTCCAGGAGCCAAGATTCCCAATTAACCTGGAAGAAAGCAGCAGAAGGTGAAAATGCTGTGTTGGTAAGAGCTCTGCGTTGGTCCTCCTACCATTGTTCAAATAGAAGAGAAGGGAAAAAAAAAACCTCTTGGTTTCGATTTCTTTGTTGACTAGAGTCGGAAATCTGGGAAGATGGTCTAAAAGCCATGAGCGTCCTAGCAAGTGAGGGGTTAATTTTCCAAATCAACCTATCTGCCCCCGGTATACCAAGTCTCTGCCTCGGGAATAAATAACCGCTATCGTGAACACTTTCCGAGGTACCGTCCAACCCAACTAGGTAGATTCCTAAATATGGTGGGTGAATCTCATACCTGCACCAACCAGTCAGCAGCTGCCCCTGGAAATGTGGGACCAGGACCAGGACTTCTAGTTGATGGCTACTGCGGTCTTCCACAAGGTGGCTAATAAAGCTGGCCACATGCTCTATGCTTGCTCATCCACGGAGACAGAAGCACCCTTAGTTCCTGTCTTCCCAGATTGCGGCATCACTTCCTCACACTGGTCCCCCTTCCTGCCTTTGGGGTCCTTGAGAAACCACTAAGTCTTTCCCATAAGCCCTGTTGCTCCTGTCCGCCTGAGTGGGCTGTATTCCTGCCAATAAATAACTTCTGATTTTTAAAAATCACATTTGTCTAACTTTCAGTGTTGGCCCAAACTGGGCAGCATGAATCAAAGGGGAATAATAATGCTCCATGAATAACAGAAAAGCAAAAAGCTGTTGAGGAAAGGGAACACAGTCTTACTCCATGACTTTGCAATGGTGTGAATCACAGTCACATTCATAATAATGTAAACAAAATTGATGTCAACTTTGAAAAACAATCTACACACAAAATAAAGAAGCCTTGGGGCGGCTGCGTGGCTCAGTCGGTCAAGCGTCCGACTCTTGGTTTTGGCTCGGGTCGTGACCTCACAGTTTGCGAGTTTGAGCCTGGCATCAGGTTCTGCACTGACAGTGTGGAGCCTGCTTGGGATTCTCTCTCTTCCTCTTTCTGCCTCTCCCCCGTTCATGCTCTCCCTCTCTCTCTCAAGATAAACTTAAAAAAAATTTTTTTTCAAAATAAAGAAGACTTGATAATCACTACAGAACAGAATGCAAACAATACCAATTTTGATGTTACAAAAGACGAGCCACAGAATGCCAAGAGCTGGAAGGCAGGAGTGGGGGAAGGTGTGCTGAACCAAGGGTTGGGGAGAAGGTATTCCTCCCACAAAGTGGAAGGTCAGAGAACTTCACCGTGTATGGTGATGTCATGAGAAATGAAGGTAAAAAAATGTTACTTATAGTTGCAGAGCCAGCCAACAGAAGAAACTACAATAGGACTGTAACCCTAGTAAGGGAAGGACAAAGATTTCAGGGCCTCAAGTGAGCTATATCCTCACCTGCCACAACAGCCAAGAAGGTCTAAAATTAATAACCACTATCTAGTGATAAGGCAGAGTATTACTTAGGGATAAGGAGGTTAGCTTTTATTTATTTATTTATTTTTTCAACATTTATTTATTTTTGGGACAGAGAGAGCCAGAGCATGAATGGGGGAGGGGCAGAGAGAGAGGGAGACACAGAATCGGAAACAGGCTCCAGGCTCTGAGCCATCAGCCCAGAGCCCGACGCGGGGCTCGAACTCACGAACCGCGAGATCGTGACCTGGCTGAAGTCGGACGCTTAACCGACTGCGCCACCCAGGCGCCCCAAGGAGGTTAGCTTTTAAAAGAAAAACATGCTACAAGTTTGAAAAAAAAAAAAAAAAAAGTCCTCTAAACAGGACTGGATAAGGACAGGGTAGGGCAGGGGTGACTTTTTTCGTTTATAAACCCTTTTCTAGAATTTGATTTTTTAACCACGTACATAAACTGTCTTGATAAGAAACAAAAATATAAGTATATTTAAAGGGTCTTGGGACATAAAATCGTGATATTAAGAAATTGTCACTGAAATCGATCAAAGACTTCAGAGGAGGCTGCTGCATTCAGCCTGTGAACCCCAAGTGGCCCACCCTAGACGCCATGCACTGGACCACCTGGCCATGTGGACAATGATGGGTAAATACTGACCAGTTGGCGAGAAATATGTATCTGTGTGTGGGGTGCACGAGACATTTGTCAACTCAAGGTTCAGGATGCCTGGGTGGCTCAGTCAGTTAAGCGTCCACCTCTTGATTTTGGCTCAGGTCATGATCTCGCAGTTCACGGGTTCAAACCCTGTGTTGGGCTCTGCACTGACCGTGCAGAGCTGGCTTGGGATTCTCTCTCCCTCTCTCTGCCCCTCCCCTGCTCATGCGCGCTTTCTCTCTCACAATAAATGAATCAAACTTAAAAAATAAAGTTTTTCTTTAAAATTCCAGGCGCCAGTTTCAAGAAAACTTTTCTGTTTCAGCACATCTCCTCTGTGGTGACTCCGCGTAACCCACCACAGTTTCGGATGGCGTCACAACCACCTCAGCCCACCTCGTTCGTCTGCAAGGAGGACAAAGTGCAAGAAAGGAGGTGGGCACTTACTTGCACGGGCGCTTTTAGCTTTCTGGTGGTTTTTCAAAGTGAAACAACATATTTCTTTTTTTTTTTATTTAATTTTTTAATGTTTATTAATTTTTGAGAGAGAAAAAGGGAGAAAGCGTGAGTGGGGGAGGGGCAGAGAGAGAGGGAGACACAGATTCTGAAGCAGGCTCCTGGCTCTGAGCCTTCTTCTGCCCAGAGCCCGACACGGGGCTCGAACTCCTGAATGGTGAGACCAGCACCTGAGCCGAAGTTGGACGTTCAAACGATTGAGCCTCCCAGGTGCCTCCCTTTTTAAAAACTTTTAAAAATGTATTTTTTTGAGAGACAGAACACAGCAAGGGAGGGGCAGAAAGAGAGGGAAACACAGACACACAGAATCTGAAGCGGGCTCCAGCCTCTAAGCCGTCAGCACAGAGCCCCACGCAGGGCTCGATGCGGGGCTCGAACCCATGCCCCCCCCACGCCACAAGATCGTAAGCTGAGCCGAAATTGTTAGAAATCGGAAGCTTACCGACTGAGCCACCTAGGCGGCCCCAAAGTGAAACAAAATATTCCTGATGAGTCACGATTTGGTATGATCTGCATGTTTCTCTCCCTTAATCAAGGATGGGTTATAGCTGACTGAATGAAGGGGCAGGTTCAAGCAAGAGCGAAAAAATAAAGGTGATAAAACAAAACAAGGCAGAAAAACCTCCTACATCCAGGCGTGCTCCCGTTGACAGCAGACCTCATCGTATGTTTCCACAGATCAAGAGTGGACCCAGAAAGGACAGAAGGGCTTTGGCTGACAGTGGAGTCTGAAACCCACATGTGTCCATTGTGACATCTCAGCCACCTGGCCCGAGGCGCTCAGTCACATCAGAGAAGCGTCAGCTTTGCCGTCACCCAGGAACTCATTCAAAGGGACGTGGCTTCACCATGGTTTTAACTCCCTCCAGAGTCTTTCTCAGAAAAGTATCACGGAGAAGCGACAAGAGAGTGAAATTTACCTGATCTGTTTGTCGAGCAAGGATACTGACTTCTGTTGAAGCTGCGGATGCTGCCAGCACTAAATCCCTTGGAAGAATAAAAGCAGAAGGCCATTAAACTAAAACACAGCAACAGTTCTAACCCGACTTGAGCCTGAGGTAGCGTCCATAAGGACTTCCTCAAGACGTCAAGGAGGAAGGTGAGGTTTCCTACGTGGCTGAAGAGAGGGGAGAAGATTTTAGATACAAAGCTTAACTTCTTAGTTCACTGGATAAAGCCCTGGAGAGCCGGCCAACTGCCTGACCATTTCCGAGAGACATGACAAAATCACGTCGGAATTTCCAATAAATCTATCGCCCTGTGAACAGAATAATCTGGTGAAATTCCGGACAGAAGCTTTGCTTCAAGCTATCTACCTTTCAAGAGGAAGCCCTTTGCTCTGAGGGAAATTTTTAATATGTTCCTTACATATCAGTATGTATCATTGTCAAGTCATCACCGGGGTTACTGAGAAAACGGGATTTTTAGGATGAGTATTCGATGGAGATAATTCAAGATTGGGGAAACAGGAGTCAGAGAGACATTATCCAGCATCAGAGGAAAATATGTGTGGGGCACCTCGACTCTCCATTCTCCTTTCCTACAGAAAAGAGTTTCAACGTTGGAACCAAGTGGTTCAGGTGGGACCCGACAGAGAGAGGAGGAACCCTTCTCGGGCTCTCGGCTCACCATTCTTCAATGTAACTGAGGTAGTAATGGTGTTTCCTCTCCGTGCAGCTACCATAGCAGGGCTCCATAAAGTTCACAAATATCTCTGGGTGCTTTTCTTCTTTTTTCTACCAGAAACAAAAGGAGAAAAAAAAAAATCCCATGTGCACTTTTTCTTTCATTCTACACAGTTAAGGATCGCAAAAAACAAAACCATTTAAGTTTTATGAAAAAATTCACCCAAAAATCTATGTCCAAGTCCACAGGCACGATATAAAGGCAGAGTGGAGTAGTTCAAGGCACGGGAATGGTGGCCACTGAACAGAACTGTATATACGCTGTTCTGTCACTTTCTGGTTGTGGGCCAGGCACGGACAGATCCCGCAGCCTCTCTGATACCGTTTTCTTATGCACGTAGTGGGCCTGTGGAACTCACTTCACTGCCGTCAAAGGCGGTTTTAAGTGTGAAACAAAATGACACATATAAAGCTTCTAGCCCAGGACATGGAACCCAAGAATCAATAAATGCCAAAGCTGATATTCTCCCTGGGAATAGAACATCTTAACGGGCTCTTCAAATAAGGACTTCATCTGGGGCAACTGGGAATCATGCTGGTGGCAGGAATGGAAACTGCTGTAGCTTTTCTAGAAGATCCTTTGGCAATGCTTTCAAAACCTTAGCAACAAGAGCATACATCACGGAACCAAATTCACTTCCAGGTATTTATCCTACAAGATAAACACAATCACATAAAATGTACACCAAAGGACGTATTGTGGTATTCCTTAAAACGGGAAAACTGCAAACCACCTGAGGATCCAGGAGCGGAAGAAGAGCTAAATAAATCATCTGTCCGAAAAGCCAAAAATAGATGGTATTCAAGGACTTCAAAAGATGCTTACGATTTACCACTAAAACAAGGCTGCGAAACAGAACTAATGCAACTCCCACTTCTGTTATATTTAGACATTTATTTACGTAGTTTTAAATGTTTTTATGCACTTTGAAAACCAGGACTGATTGGAAAGTATATGCGCTGCCTCATTTGTCTTTTTTTAAATGTCCCCGCAACGTAGTCACATTTTGTAGCTCTTGTTATTAATGTTCTTCCCAGTTTTCAAAATGACTCACTCCCTGAGGTCATTCCATTCTCGCTCAAAGGGCTCCTCCTCAGAGGCCTTCCTCGCGCACCCAGTCTGAACTGCAGCCCTGTCATTATCCGCCCGAACCCTTCGCTGTTCCCTCCTTCACCCTTATCATTCCCTGACCTGCACTTCTTTACTGACTATGACTAGCACACTCGTTAGAAATAGAAGACCCTTGGGGCGCCTGGGCGGCTCAGTCGGTTGGGTGTCCGACTTCAGCTCAGGTCACGATCTCGCGGTCCATGAGTTTGAGCCCCGCGTCGGGCTCTGGGCTGATGGCTCGGAGCCTGGAGCCTGCTTCCGATTCTGTGTCTCCCTCTCTCTCTGCCCCTCCCCCGTTCATGCTCTGTCTCTCTCTGTCTCAAAAATAAATAAACATTAAAAAAAAAAAAAAAAAAAGAAATAGAAGACCCACAAAAGCAAGGACTCTGCCTCAGTCACCACGATATTCTCAGCTTTAAAGCAGTGCCTAGCACCCTGCAGGCATCTGATAAACATCTGGTTAAGTATAAACAAGTGGAAGAATTTTAAAAATCAAGGTATTTTCTTGCTTTTCTAAAATATCTTTATCGGCTGCTCCTGAAGCCAAGACCACACTTATGTTAGCTAACTTGACAATCAATCAATCAATCAAATACCTTTATCAGGTTAACACCTACCAGGACTCATAGTTTACGATGTAAGCGAAAGCAAGCTTTATGATTTTCTTCACTTTACGACGAAACGGTAGATTATGCTGTTAAGAGGACACCATCATTTTGGCCCCCACGGCCCATGGTGCCAAGTTTTAT
Source organism: Herpailurus yagouaroundi (assembly GCF_014898765.1). Taxonomy (NCBI): domain Eukaryota; kingdom Metazoa; phylum Chordata; class Mammalia; order Carnivora; family Felidae; genus Herpailurus; species Herpailurus yagouaroundi. The sequence goes on along the minus strand of NW_024412401.1, from coordinate 52,747,203 downwards.
GCCTGAAGTCATACCACCGTTGCCAGCAAAAGGAAGCTGGAGCCCAAGCCTTAACCTTTACTAGAAGACCTCTGTGGCTCTCAAAGAACAAAGATGTCCCTTTCACAAACGTACCGGGAGGAGAGCCATCACCACATCTGGAGAAGTTTCCAGGGTCCCATCTGCAGCAGCATAGACGATTGTGAAGACGTAAGTACCGATCCACAGCACATCCAGAACTGAAATACACACACTCTGATAAAGCATCTCACTTTGGGAATAGCTCCTGCGTGTTAAAAAATTAACAGCCCAGGGGCGCCTGGGTGGCGCAGTCGGTTAAGCGTCCGACTTCAGCCAGGTCACGATCTCGCGGTCCGTGAGTTCGAGCCCCGCGTCAGGCTCTGGGCTGATGGCTCAGAGCCTGGAGCA
>NW_024412401.1:52689960-52746395 GCF_014898765.1 Herpailurus yagouaroundi | reverse complement strand
GAGCGAGCGAGCAGGGGAGGGGCAGAGAGGGAGACACGGAATCCAAAGCAAGCTCCAGGCTCCAGCCGTCAATACATGGCCTGACGCAGGGCTGGAATTCACGAACTGCGATAACATAACCTGAGCCTAAGTTGGTTGCTTAACCTACTGAGCCACCAGGTGCCCTTATTTGTTTTTTGTTTTTTTTTTTTAAGTAATCTGTGCCCAATTTGGGGCTCAAACCCACAACCCCAAGATGAAGAGTCCTATGCTCTACTGAGTCCACCAGGTGACTCAAGAAAAACTTGTTTTTAAATCATTAAAATACTATAATAGAATACAAGAGGAGAACACTTTAGTTTTAATATAAACAGATCATTGAAAACTCTTAAGATGAAGAGTGTGAGCATAATAGGGTTTTTTCCCATTATCTCTTGTGTTAAAAAACAAAACTGTGTAAAACTTAGTGGGTTAATACAAGCACTTATTTATGAATCTGCAGTTTGAGCTGGGTTCAGCTGGGTGATTTTATTGGTCTGTTAGGCTATTATTAAACAGCCCAGGGGCGCCTGGGTGGCGCAGTCGGTTAAGCGTCCGACTTCAGCCAGGTCACGATCTCGCGGTCCGTGAGTTCGAGCCCCGCGTCAGGCTCTGGGCTGATGGCTCAGAGCCTGGAGCCTGTTTCCGATTCTGTGTCTCCCTCTCTCTCTGCCCCTCCCCCGTTCATGCTCTGTCTCTCTCTGTCCCAAAAATAAATAAAAAAAAAAAAAAAAAAAAAAAAAACGTTGAAAAAAATTAACAGCCCATGGATAAAAAAGTCAGAGTGCTATAGTTTTGACAAAGGTCCGGATTTTACTGACTAAATATAATTCACAGATACAAAGATTCAGGAAGCCCAAATCCATCCCAAAGTGGGATTTTTTTTTTCCTGGTGGATTATAATCAGGGCAAATTTTGAAAGAATCCTAGTAACAAGTCAGGATCCATTTACTATCATGTACCATGAGACACGGGTGTCTACCAGAGGACTGCTGTTGTGCTGACTTAACTGGCCAACGGTGATAATGAGAGTATTCATGCAGGAGGCACTAACACTTCCCTGGGCGGGTGTGTAGATACATCACATGATCTGACATTTCTGTAATACAGTGTCACCTCGTGACAGGCTGGCCCCGTAAGAAAAGCAGATGGGTTACCTCTGACAGGATGATCTGACTCATAAAACGGAGGACAAGGAATGACTTTTTTCTCCTGCAAAGTCTGAAAGAGATTTGGGGGGGGGGGGGGGAAGAGTGTCAAATGAAACACACATGAGCCGCTGAAACTCTGTCAAATCCAGCATGTTCCCCAGAAACCACTATGTTTCATGTTCCCAGCCAGGAGACAGCACAGGGAAGAGTAAATGCCTACATCCAGCACCCCAACCTACAGAAATCTCTCAAGAATGCGTGCAGGCGCAGGGGGAGGATGTGCAAGGCAACACCATTTATGGCAGCAAAGCCACCCACGCTGACACAGACAGCCAGCTATAGCGGGACAGGCGAGTAAATTACGGCGTGTCCACAGAACGGACTACTATCCAGCCGTTCCGAAGAATGAAGTGGCTCCACGTATCATGAGTTAGGAAAAGGATTCTGAAAATGATTACACTGAAAACAAAAAAGGCAAAGAGCAAGCCCATAAAATTAAGCCAATCCTATTATCCTTTTACAAGCTAACGCCCTGAAAGAATATATACCAAATTTCAGATAACAACTTTCTGCAGTAACCTAAGTAAACCCTCAACCTCAAACTCAGACATCCACTGCTGTTATCACACCCCATAGAGAAGGGATCTCAAGGAGGAATTCACAGCAACACAGGTCTCAGCACTGCCTACGAACGCCTCCTTGCCATCCACGCTCGACCCAAAATATATGGATTCTTTGCCAATTATACTGCAGAGTATCTGTGAATATTGTCCCAGGAAGACCACAGGGAGGGGGTGACAGAGTGACAGGAGCATCCATTCTCTAGTTTCTATAACTAGAGAAACTGAACCTTTAAGAGGGACTCAGCTAGCTGACAAATAATGCTTTCACTGTTTTGATGGAACGTTCTTATAGAATGTACTGGGAATGTAAAGCCAGGGAACACTGTGTAGCGTTATCATCAGTGTGTACAACAGATAGATAATGCATCTACACGCAGACTATTTGTAAAAGCATCCAGAAAAGTCTGGAGGCTACCGCTAAAGAAAACAAAGTATGCCTCTGGAAAGACTATGGGACAGACAGGAAGAGTTCCCCTCTTTCCTGGTTGCTTGTGTACTGATGAATTTGTCCTAACGAGCATGAATTACATTTTGACAAGGAAACGCCGAGACCCCAAACTACCCACCAAAGGTGGGTAACTTACAAACAGTTCTGAAGTACAACTTACGGGAAGATACTGGACCACGGTTCCATCTTGTTTCCCCACAGCCAGCTGCTTCCCTTTGGGGCTCCAGCACACTGAGCAAAGAAGAAAACACGGTCAATTAAGAACTGAAGAAAATGGAGCAAACCAATGAGATCTGTCCTGAAACAGCCATTTAATCACCACTTTCCATTCCCTGGTCAGCCCCTGGAAGACTCTAGGATCATCTTTATTCAACAAAGTTAAAAAAAAAAAAAAAAACAAAAACAAAACTGGGACCCTTGGGTAGCTCAGTTGGTTAAGGGTCCAACTTCAGCTCAGGTCATGATCTCACGGTTCATTGGTTTGAACCCCGCGTCGGGCTCTGTGCTGACAGCTTAGAGCTGGGAGCCTGGAGCCTGCTTCAGATTCTATGTCTCTCTCTGCCCTTCCCCCGCTCGTCTTCTCTGTCTCTCAAAAATAAACATTAAAAAAATTTTTTTAAAGATCATTCTGATGATACAAGGCAATTATGATTTACCACTGGGCCATTAAGTCGACTGTTCCAAATGTTTTGCCAATGGAGTATTGTCCAGAAAGCTGGAAGGTACAGAAAACTCTGTAGTCTTTAGATAAGGAGAACAGAAAAAGTTTTCAAGTATCGAGAAATCATTCTCTTACTCCTGTTTGACACTGGTAATACTCTGCCCCTGAAGGTACAAAATGGCTTTCAGTGTACCATCCACCACCCTTTAGGATCCAAAAACAATCATTCTCAAAAACAGTTCGAGGGCACCTGAGCGGCTCAGTTTGTTGCGCATCCGACCTCCACTCAGGTCATGATCTCGCGGTTCATGCGTTCGAGCCCCACGTTGGGCTCTGGGCGGACAGGTCATGATCTTGAGGTTCGTGAATTCGAGCCTCACGTTGGGCTCTGTGCGGACAGTTCAGTGCCTGGAGCCTGCTTCAGATTCTGTGTCTCCCTCTCTCTGCCCCTCCCCCGCTTGCGTGCGCGCGCGCGCGCGTGTGTGTGCGTGCGCTCTCTCTCAAAAATAAACATTAAACAAAAAATTAAAAACACAATTCTAAACTAGCTGTACCAAAATATTTCTTTCTCCAGAACGCCTACACACATTCAAGTTAAATCCTGTCTGTTTGGCTTTAAGAACGTGAACTATGGAAATAAAGAATACTCTCCAGTTCCACCAAATAACAACAGACACAACAAAAAACCCCATTTGCTTTTATTTCCAGAAATTAATTTTTAAATAGATTACCATTATTGTATGTTACAGAGCGAAAGCCTTTATTACCCACCAGATGTTACTGCCACCGTGGAAGGGAGAGTCGCACACACTTTCACTGTTTCTGTGATTTGTAGGACAGCAATGCTGCCATCGGCCAGACAAACTGCCATCATGGAGGCAACAGTGGGGTTCCACTTCATATCGATCACCATGCCTCCTGCGTCTTTCAAAAGCTTATGATAGGCAAATGGGCGTTTTTGCTGTTTAGCCTTTTAAAACAGATGCCCAGGAGCAAAAATAAATTGATAAATTAATAAATACATAGACATTTAATAGTCGAAGAAAATTACTGAATATGCAAGTTTCTTCTCAAATTACAGTTTATTTTCCCCCACGACTGTGACAAAAACAAATTAGCTCTACACTACAATCTATTTGTTGCAGACAATTTCAACACAACTTTGAAAATGGCAGTCAATTATCTTAGCACACTGGAAGAACTTCCAGCAGGGGAATACACAAATGCAAAATAATCAGTAAAGGGAAAACACTACATTAAAATCTTGGCTCTGCTTCTTAATGGTGTTGGACCCTTGCACGTTTAAATTCTTTGGGACCATTTCTTCATCTATAAAATGAAGACAACAGCATCTACTTTGTGAGGCCACGGTACTTAGGAACGAGGACAAGGCCTATAAAGCACCTATAAAGCACCTGGGCCTATATAGCACAGGGCCTGGCACATAGTCAGGGTAAATACTCAAATTATTGACAATATCATTCCCAAACTGCTAGAAGTGGAAGAACACTGCCAGAGGAGGCCAGAGACTGGGATATGGGAACTTCTGACATTACTATGAACTCTACAGCCTTGGGGCAGGTCACCTAAAGCTCCCTGGGCGTGGGCTCTCTCATTTGTAAGTGAGAAAAAAAACACCTTGGGGCGGGTATTAGGGAAGAATTTCTTGAAGTCCTTTCTATCTCAAAGGTCTAAGATCCCACAGTTAATGCCTTTTTTTTAAACCCCTACTTTAATCTAGAAAAAAAGACTCCCAGAGTCAACCAAGAATTTCCAGGTTATGACTCAATACCAGACAAACTTTTTAGGTCCCATGCTGATGCTACACTTTGCCAGGAGCTTACCTCATTTGAAAATGTGCGAACATCAAAGAAAGCGATAATGGAACCATATTCACTGGACATCATGCACACGGAGAGTGTGAGGTTATCACAGCTCAGGGCCAAGTGATGTATTGGGAATTTCATAGGAACCAGTAAGCTTTGAACTTTATCAACTAAGAAAAGATTAAAAAAAAAAAAAAAAAAAGACAAAGCAGAAGCAGAAGCTGTAACCCCTTTACCAGGTCTACGGTCTATGTGAAACAATTTTTACATCTACATAAACATACAAGCACACTTTGAAGCCTAGTCATGAAGAACAAGTAGAAAGGCTTCCGGCCTAGAACTTCTTGGGGGTCAACCTGAAGATTCACAGCCACTTTAATTTTAATACTAGAATGATTTCTTGGGAAAGAGACTCCTTCACTACACCCCTCTCTCTCCTAGGCAACAAACAATAAGTAACTTACCTATCTTGTTGGGATCGTCACCAGGTTTATTTTGAATAAGAAGATTTTTGGTAGGAAAAATCTGCAACCCACTGGCTCCACCAGCAAAGACCAGGCCATACTTGTTGGACACGGCTAGCAGACTCGAGCGTTCCTTGGGCAACTCCTCAGGGGAGTCAAAGATTCTCACCTTCTTCAGGGCTCTAAACTGAAAATCCTGTTGTCAAGGATGAAACCAAGATCAATTCAGGGAAAAGATATTCCATGATATTCCAACAGCCCTAATCCTAATACAACCCAGAGGTTTGTGGTGCCCAGCAGAGGACCTAGTAACGTTTATTGAATTAAACATAATTTTAAAAATTCTTTCATGAAGCTTTCCTTAACTAATCCAATTCGCACTGGTATTTTCCTTTGCTGAACTCCTAGTTTACTGTCCTAACCACAGGTGCTGTACTTGATCATTCATAATCTTGTCCTACTTGATGGTAAGTATTGTCTCATGACCCAGAGGAGTCCTCAGTTAACTGCTGTGAAACATCGAAGGCATCACCCAACTACGCCGTTAGCCTGGACTGCCAGTGCGGTGCTTGACAAACATGTACGTGGACATGATGACCACAGAATGACGACCAGCTCCCAGGAGCCGTCTTACCTGCATCAGATACTAAACAAAACACCACGGAAAAGGATGGGTATGGTCAATCTCTTAATAGTCAAGACCTATAAACCTACCTACGTGTTATGAGGACATCCAAACACAAGTCCAAAGCCCTTAACACAGGCTGTAAGGCCAGGCATGGCTTGACCCGTCTGCGTCTGCAGCCTCACCTCACAACGCTCTGCTTTACTCCCACAAGTGCCCCATTGATTGTGCAACATCCTGGGCCACCTCCATCCACCACCGATATCGTTTCCATTTCTGTCCATTTGCACGCTCCTTAGCACTCCAGGGCCTGGGAGCCTGCCCCAACCTCCTGACTGCCTGTCTCACCCAGCCTTCCGCGAACTGATCTACATGCCTTCAAAGACGATTTTCAGTGGGTGTCACCTCTCGGTGAGAATTGCATAGGTTTACCAATCACTATGTTCAGTTGTACCAGATGTGTTGATTTTTTTTCTTGAATTCCAGATTGATCTTACGTCAAGGTTTTGGTAAAAAGGAGGCGAACCCCCTTTTGCTTATGTTCCGAAAGGGCAAGAGCCAAGGACAGCCTTTCTCAGCTTAACATGTTTGTACGTGTATGGTGTTTTGTATGGGAACCCGAACACACTCCACTTACCGATTTCCTTAGCTTTGCTATTTATACATAGCTGCTCAAAGAGTAACTGAAATGCTTTTAATGCCCAATGAGTATGCGACCAGAAAAAAAACAGCTTTCCAGATGAGACCACGCTGGCGTAGAATGAAATTTTCAGTATTTTTCTAATTCTCATCCTGATAATCCTAAATATCCTAGTTGAGTCACGGTCACGTGTGTGTGGAGAGCCAGTGGTACCAAGAGTCACAGGGAAGTTTTCCTTTCTGGTATAATCAGTAACTCAAAGGGAGACGATCATCTTCTAAGACTGTAGTTCTGGAACCTTTTTTTCCCTTCTGCCCCAGCCTAGCTGAGAAATCCGCACACTCTCATCGGGTGGTCCCCGCGCCCTCCGGCCCCCCGTGACATTCTCAAGGGGGAATCACTACTCGACATATGGGATGGATTACTACGCCCTAAACACATTTCAGGGACCTCTTCAATCGCCTAAACGCTTCCTGCACCTTCCTTACAACCGTCATTTGGATCACCTGCCCCTCTCTTTCGTTTCCTGACCTTACGCTTATTTCCAATATCAAAATAGTCCTTCTATTCCATGTCGCTACAGGTTCGTATAACAGGTGGTGAACCCCGGCTCCGCGTTAAGCAAGCCTGGACCACTTCACAAAAGGAGACCAGGGAAAGTGAAGACGAGAGGGTCTTAAAAAATAAAAACAGAAACCACCACCTTAATTTCAGCCCCTCTGTCAAATGTGACTCTGGGTTAAGTTACTTCCCCCGTCTCCATGTGCTCCTCGTTATGAGCAGCTACGCGCGGGGTTGCTGCGCTGATCATTACCACAGTGTCGGGCACACGGAGAACGCTCTTAAGCAGCAATTACTACCACTACTCTGACCGACCACCACGTGAAACTAGGGTAACTCAAGTGGCGCGCACAAGACCAACCAGGGACGGGAAAACGGATTCGGTGGGGTTAATCACGGCAGCCCGCTCCAGGACGCGGGCGAGAGCTCTGAACGCGGTAAAATGTTCAAGCAGGAGGCGGGAAGCGGGACAGCCGGCCCCCGCGCTCCGGCGTTCGGCGGGGCTCCAGGGCGACGCCGGGAATAAGGAAGGGAGGGAGGCCCCGGCCAGTCTCTGACCTTCATCTCCCGCTCGGGGATCATGGCATCCATCTCGTCTCCCATCGCGCCACCCTCCGTTGGCCGAAGCAGCCGCTGCTGCCGCCCGCGGCCTTGCCCACACGGCCCAGGCCGCTCCGGGGCCAACTTCCTTCCTTCACAGCAGGCTGCGCTCCGCAGACTCCGCACTTCCGGCGCGCTTCGGTGACGTCATACGTCCCAGTCGGCCGTGTGGTCGGCGGAGACTGAGGGACCTCCTGAAGTCGCGCGCTCTCCTGGCCACCGCCTCCTATTGGCCGACGCGGGGGCGTGGCCCCAGGGCGGACGCGCCTGCGCCCTGAAGCGCCCAGGTCCCGCCCCCGGCGTCGAGGCTGGAGCGGGCTGGCTGCCTGTTGGTTTCTGTGGTTGCGAGGCGCCTGCTCGCGTTCCCCCTGCTCCTTGTGTCGCTGAGACCTCACATTAACACTGGGGTGTAGGTGGTTACTAACAGTCCCCGAGTGAGAGGAGTTAGGAAACCTGACAGACGTTTCCAGGGGGCAGCTCTTGAGAGAGGCTTTGCAGGGGGGTGTGGAGGAACAGGTTCGAAAAGTGGGTGGGTGGGGCCACGGAGGACTCTTACGTGTCTGAGCAGGAAGGCTGAAATGAGAGGGTAAAGGGCACCAAAGAACAGCTTGGCTCCTTCCAGGGTAATCATTTCCCGAGCAAGAGCGTGGAAACTGCGCAAAACCACTTTACGTGTGTTATTTAACGTCCGAGACATCCTAGTCACCGAGGGGTTTATTGTTGCCATTTAATTGATGAGAAGTTTAGAAAATTCCCCAGTGCCCCTCAGAAAGTGGTGAAGGCAGGATTAGAATTCAGCTTGTCCGGATGTGTCGATTGACGACTATTACAGTCCTACGTAGAGGTGTTTGTTTTGGAATTATAAATGCTCTGGGACAGAAATTCTTAAATCTGGAGCCTAGGGGTTAACGCCGCGGATGGGGATCATTTTCTTCTACTTTACTGTTTGGTTTCAGCAAAAATGTTTATCTGCTTCAAGGCTGCTTTTTTAAAGCAAGGATAACATAACAGAACCTGTCTCGTGGAGCTGTTGTGAGGAGTAAATGAAGTTCAGCATTTAACAGAGCCCCGCACACAGGACACATTCTTTCGAACTGTTACTATATTCGCTGTCTCCTGAATTTGCTGAGCCCAGGAACTGTCCCCAAAATACACAAATCAAGACACTGATAAGGTTGTCTGTTTTATTTCTAGTCCGTGGAGATGATAGCCAGCACCACACACACTTATATGCGTACACACACACACACACACACACACACTTCATCCACCTGAACTTGCCTAGCAAACTCCTTCCTTTTGAGTCACAGGGACAAAGCCATACTTGGCAGTCCCCAAGTTGCTGGTTGCATTAGTTAGATTTGGTCTTTCAGAAAAAAGACAGCTGAAGTTCTAAGAAGCTGAGCCCTTAGCCAGAAAAGTAAGTCCTAGAGCCGATAGCCACGATCTGAAATACATGCACACACCCCCCCCTTTTCCGGGACCACTTTTGAGCCCCTCTCCCTCTAGGAAATGGTGGAGGAACTGGTGGCGTTTCCCAGGATGCTCCCCATCCAACGAGAGAACTTTCTTTCCTGCCCTTTCCAGAAGCTGGGGACACGCCTCCTTGTTCCCCTCCCTTAAAGGAGGCTTTCTACAGTCTTATAAACTGTGGGACCTACTCAAGTAAGCCTGATTGCTTCTGCTCTCCTCTCTTTAGTTAGGAACGGTTACACTGACTATAATGGGTAGTTAAGGAAGGTATTACCTTGCTCAAAGGTCTCAGCCTGTCCCAAAGAGAGGACAGTGGGAAGGGGTGGGGACAGGCAGCTGTTCATCTAATGATCTCCAGAGTGGGGGGTGGGGGGGTGGGAAAGGCAGAGGAGGTGATGGAGTAAGATTTTACATTTGCAGGGAGAACTGTTTTGCTGGGGTTTAAACTTCAACTAGGCTTGTGCATTTGAAGCAGCTCCTTAGGCTGAGGATCAGCCAGTCATGGCCAAATAATCTTGCTCCTGAACTGGTTGAGACTAGTAGATTAACCCAACCGGGCATTTCCCCATCCTCCACCTGCTCCACTCCCCCAAGCTGCTCTAAGGGCAGCTCCCTGGGCCCTTGATTATGGGTCACTAAGGAGCTGCAGGGAGCCCACACTGGCTCCCCGCTCCAACAGCACCCAGACGTTTCCACTTAACGATTGGTGAAGACTTCTCCAAGACTCTTGGCTCAGTCTTGGGCCCAGGATTGCAGTGCAATCACCCCACAGTCCCCTCTTTCTTAACATTCACCTCACTTGTCGTTGCCTGGGTCTGACTTCCCCATAGGACTCTAAATTCTGAGTCTGTCCAGTTCACTTCTGAGTCCTTGGCTCTTGGTCCATAGCAGGTGTTTAATAAATATGTTCAATGGATGAGTGCCTCTAAGTCCTGAGTGGGTGGTATAAGGGACTCCGGAACACATGGGGTCAGGGCTGGGGTCCCTGCTCAGCCAAGATGGGGCTGAGTGTTGACACCTTCCTGTATGAGTTCTGAGAAATGGCTTGGCAGAGAAGCTCTAGGGAAGGCAGAATTGGAGAGCACCCTGGCCCTTACCCAAACCCTGTTGCTGACCTGGAGGCACTGGGAAAGGTGAGTCTTGGCCCAGGGCCTTCCTCAATCGTTGACCTAGGAGATTTCCCCTCCCTGCACCTTCTCTTGTTGGCATCACTGACTGAGACAGCCCAGGGCAGAGACGAGGCATGGGCATGGCATCTGAACACCTGGGTTCCAGTCCGAACTTCCGTCTCCTGATTAACCCCTTGGCAAGGCACTTAATCCCTGTGAACACCACAGTTTTCTCGCCTGTGAAACGAGAGGTCCGGTCCAGCTAACCTACAGAGCATATCAGGGTCCTAAAACACTGGGAGTCCATCACAAGGGACCCCAATCCAATCCCCAAGCTCAAAGTTTTGGGATGGAGGAAGGGGTGAGAGGACAGGCACATGTCGGGACAAAGTGGGGAGGCTTAAAGCTTATAATACGTGGTCAATAAATATCTGTTGAATGACTACATGGGGGAATGAATGAATGAATGAATGATGTAAGGTGGTAAGGCAAATGGGGGGGCACAGTCAGGTTTCAAGCAGATTGGGATCAGAAAGGCAACCTTCTGTTTCTCAGCTCTTGGCTAATTTAGTGGGGCTGACTTTTTGCCATAAGTACTCTATTCCTCCTTTTCCTATCCTGCTGCCCTCAGCATCCTCCCTGAAAGGTGCCACCAGACTGAACTGACACGCCTCCCAAGGCCCCTCGCCTCCCTTCTACCCCCTTTGCTGCCCCAGCAAAGGGCAAGGGGGCTGCACTTTCCCTCTGAGCTGCCCATAAAGGTGTGGATGCAGGCAAGGCCTGAGGATTCCTTCTGGAACCTTCTGGAAGGGCTCAGATTGCCAAGCCGCTCTCGCCCTCTCTCCTTCTGTCACCTCCCTGAGGATGAGAAGTGTGGACTGAGGCGGAATCAGCTGGGGAAATGGGACGCTGAGTGGCCACGCCCTAGACAACCTACGAGCACGGAACCACAGAGCTGTCCGAGGAAACCTACTCCAGGGCCTTCCGAGAGTGGGCTGTGGTCCTCACCAGGGCCAGGTCAGCAAGCCTGGACTTAGCTCCAAGACCCTGGAAGGACGGACTGTGCCAGCTCCAAACATGAGGACCACAGCCTTCCAGGCTCCCCGTCCTGGCCCTGCCCCCTCCAGTTTTTGGTTTGATGTCAGCCCTTCTGCACAGGGAAGGGGGGACGAGGGAAGAACAGAGGGAGGGGTACCAAGGCTCAGAACTCCCCGACCCAGAGCCCCTTGAAGGCAGATAATTTGTGCTTTACAAAGTGATCACCGGTTCTGCTGATTAGAAAAAAATAAACAAACGCACAAAGACCAAACAAAACGAAGAAGACAAATCACAATGACTCAAGAAGGGCAGCAAGATTAGGGGGGAGGAAGGGGGCAGGTCCAGATGGGGGTCGTCAGGGCAGGCTGGCAATGTCTCTCTCTGGAGGGGGACCAACTGGCTTGGGGCTGCTCTCGTTGGCTTTTCCTTCAAACATCATGACTCTGGTTTGGAAGATGGAGAAAAAAAAAAACCAAACAGGATTAGGATTCCTTCCCTCATCGAGGGAAAGATCATCCCCGCCCTCGGGTCTGTAGGGTCCTCAACAGAATGCCCTTGCACCCACTCTCCATGGGATCTTCTCTGTGTGGAAGGGGTGGCTAGCCCCTTTTTCGCAGAAGAGAAAACCAACGTGCAGAGAACTCTGTGTTCTAAGCCATGCGTCTTCCCCTAAACACGCTCCCGGGAGGAGGCAGAGCTAGGCTGGGCCGTGGCTCTGCTCAAAGCCCCTTCAGGTGTTCAAGAACCTCCCGAGCCTTCAGGGGTAACATCTAGGAGGGGCACCTGAGTGGCTCAGTCGGTTAAGCAGCTGACTTTGGCTCAGGTCATGATCTCACCGTTCGACGCTGAGCTCGAACTCACAAAGCACGAGATCGTGACCTGAGCCAAAGTCGGCCGCTCAGCCGACTGAGCCACCCAGGCGCCCCTAAAAACTCAACGCTCAATTCCTGCCTTCCCCACCTGCGCTGCCCCTAAAGCAAACAGCAACGTCACTCGGTGACTCAGACCCCAGACAGATCAGAATCGTCTGACTCCTTGTTAGCCTCTACACATCCCATATCTGGGCATGGAAGCAAATCTTCCAGTTCTGTCTCCCAAATCATTCCCGATTCCAATGGTTTCTGCCTACCTCCTCTGTACCCTCTCCAGGCTGAGTGGCCTCATCTCGTGCCTGCACAGTCTCCCTGCGGCCACTCTCACCCCTACCGCAGACAGAGGCTTTTTTTTTTTTTTTAATTTTTTTTTTTCAACGTTTGTTTATTTTTCGGACAGAGAGAGACAGAGCATGAACGGGGGAGGGGCAGAGAGAGAGGGAGACACAGAATCGGAAACAGGCTCCAGGCTCTGAGCCATCAGCCCAGAGCCCGACGCGGGGCTCGAACTCCCGGACCGCGAGATCGTGACCTGGCTGAAGTCGGACACTTAACCGACTGCGCCACCCAGGCGCCCCGACAGAGGCTTTTAAAAGTCAGCCCCAAGGTGCCCGGGTGGCTCAGTCAGTTAAGCGTCTGACTCTTGACGTTAGCTCCGGTCGTGATCTTGAGGTCGCAGGATCGAAACCTGCATCCGGCTGGGTGCTGAGTGTGGAGCCTGCTTGGGATTCTCTCTCTCCCTCTCTCTCTGCCCCTCCCCCACTCATGCTCTTTCTCTCTAAATAAATAAATATTAAAAAAAAAAGTCAGCCCCTAGCTTAAAGTCATCCAATGGCATCCCTCCACATTAGTGCCAAGGGCTAAGTGGGACCGTGACCTACAAGGTCCCGTGTCTGCCCATCTCTGCAAACTCATCTTCACTCACTGCGCTCACTGATGGCCAGACACACTAGCCTCCATGCTTTTCCTTTAAGCCCACAAGCACAGTTCTGCCTCAGGACACTTGCACTTGCTGTTTCCTCTGCCAGGAATGCTTTTCCTCAGATCTTCACCTGGCTCATCTCTTCACATCTGCCTCCTTCGGGGCTCTGGTCAAAAGCTGTCTTCTCAATGATATCTTCCCTGTCCACCATCCCATCCATTTCTGTTCCTCTCATCCACTTTATTTTTCTTTGTACTACGCCATTGCAATCTGGCGTTTCAGCTTTTTCGGGGTTTTGATTTTGTGTTTGTCTGCCTCTTGTCATTAGAATGAAGCTCCACGAGCCCAGCAATTCATGTGTCCCCAGCGCCTAGAATAATCCTTAGTACATAGCTGGTGCTCAGTAAATATTTGCTAAATTAATACATGATAAATCTACGGAGTCACTGGGTAGACCAGTACCCGACATGCAGTAAATGCATTAAATCTTAGATGTTTTCCAAAAACATCAGGCCTCCTGCTGGCTGCCATCTGGCCTCGCGGGTGCACCGCGGTCTAACCTTGATGGTTGTCCCGCCATACCTCTTGCCCCACCCCACCCCACACTTAAAGCTCTGCGGCCTGACCCGTGGGCTCATGAGCAGTCCTTCAGCCTCCCTGGGCCTCAACCTCCCCCTTCATGACAAAAGAGCTTGGTATATTTTCATTTGTACGTTCAATGCAACAGACTCCCCAGGGAATCTGTCTGTAGTGCTTCTGTGCACTGGGCAGAACCTATGAAGTGTGATTTGGGCCGCCACATGCTAGGTGGTTGCCATCAGCCAGTACCGGGCTGGAGGCTTCGTATGTGTTATCTCACCAGCCCTCAGGACGACTTATTATCCTCTCTCTCTTACAAAGGAAGAAACCGAGACTTGGGGATCTAAGGGGATTTGCCCAGGGGCAGTTCGGGAGCAAGTAACACCATCGACATTTGAACCCCGCCTCCCTTGGGAGCCGGTTGTTCACTCTATGAGGCTCTCAACAACCCCGTAGGGTAGTAGAATCACTTTACAAATGAGGAGACTGAGGCTCAGAAGGCTTCCCAGTAGCTTTATCACTGCCGTCACCGCCACGGTTGCTGCTTACTGAGTGCTGACTCTACAGGAAGTTCTGCTACAGGCGAACTCTGCCTGCAAGGTACACGTTAATGTGACCATTTGACACATAAGGAAATCGGGTTCAGGGAAATTAAGAACCTGGTCCAGTACACCACCCGAGGAATTCTCTCCGCGCAACAGTGACCTTGACTTCAGGGGCCCCAGGAGAGGCGGGCGGTACTCACAGCTTGAGCACAGCCGACCGCTTCCCCAACATCATGTTCACGAAGTCACGGTAGGAGATGGTGTCGCTGACCCCACCTGTCACCTCTGAGATCATCTTTTTCATCTCCAGGTGGGTCTTGGGGACCCCGAGCTTCTCCATCATCCTCTTTAAAGACATCAGGTCTGCCGGAGGAAAAAGCAGATCCGTTAAGTGGAGACAGGCTATGGGCCAAGCGAGGAAGCTGGCAAAGCTCCCCCCACCCCCCCTGCCGGCCCCACCCCGCACCCACTCGAAGGAGCCCAGCAGGACAGCCCCTCCCTGGGGACATGCCTTTCTCTTCTGGGGTGAGTGAGCCCATCATGCCCTCCCTGCTCTCTTTGGAAACAGTATAGACCAGCGGTTAGGGACATGGGCATCTAGAATCCAACAGACTTGGGTTGGAATCCACCTCTGCTCTTCCCGGCTGTGGGGCCTGGGGCAAACTACTCAACCTCTCTGAAACTCTGCTCCCGTAAGTGGCAAAACGGGGTTGACGGGATCATTTGGAAGGACGACGTGCGAGAAGTATCCGGCACAAAGCAGGTGTTCGGTAACAGATTCTTTATTCTGTCACGTCCGCGGACCCCCCCGAGGTGAGGGTGAGCTGTCGCCCGCCGCTCCCGCTACCCAGGAAGTCACTGCCCTGCAAGGTGGGGTCAGGGAGTTGACTTGACCCCAGGCATGGAAAGTCACTCTGCCAGGGGCCCGGTGGCAGCTTCTCTCTACCTGCCACTCCCACCCAGAGGTCCTAGGGTTCCGCCTCGCTGGCAGGGAGAGGATGCCAAAAATATCCTGCAGAGCAGGAAAACCAACAAAAGAAGAAAATTCAAGAAAAACAAGGGAGGCACCAAAAAGTCACTACTCTCTGCAGAATTGCTGCCCCGACCTTCCGGCTCCCAAGGTCTTAGGCAATTTCCTTCATATTGTTTTGTGAACAATGGGTTGGCCAAGGCTGGTGGCACAGAAGTGGGGCAGGGGGCCCCACTTGAGGGCCAGGGGAGTGGTTCGCCAGCTCACCCGAGAGCAGGGTGGGCAGGACAGATGCCAGACCCCTAGGTGCCAGGATGTCCAGGGCATTTCAAAGAAAACCGGGCAGCACTCTGCGGGGAAAAGTGAAAGGTCTCCCCCACGCTGCTGGCCAGACTCTGAATTGGCAAGATCTTTCTGGAAGGCAATTTGGCAAGATGCTTCAAAAGCCTTTGACCCAGAATGTCTAATTCCTGAGATTCACTCTAAAGAAATAATCGGCGATGTCGACAAAGATTCATGCACAAAGATGCTCTTCACAGGAGGATTAAAAGTAGTCAAAATTTGGGGCGCCTGGGTAGCTCAGTTGGTGAAGTGTCCCACTTTGGCTCAGGTCATGATCTCACGGTTCGTAGGTTCGAGTCCCGCATCGGGCTCTGTGCTGACAGCTTGGAGCCTGGAGCCTGCTTCAGATTCTGTGTCTACCTCTCTCTCTGCCCCTCCCCTGCTCACACGCTCTCTCTCTCAAAAATAAATAAGACATTAAAGAAAAAAAAAGCATCTTATTTCAGCCCAGGTCACGATCCCCTGGTTCATGGGTTTGACCCCTGGGTCGGGCTCTGTGCTGACAGCTTGGAGCCTGGACCCTGTTTAGGACTCTGTGTCTCCCTCCCTCTCTCTCTGCCCCTCCCTCACTTGGGCTTTATGTCTCTCTCTCTCTCAAAAGTAAATAAACATTTTTTTTTAAAAGTGCTTAAGATTAGAAATTGTCTACATGGGCAATACTAAGGCATTGGCTGAATAAATTATAGGCCTTCCCTGCAACAAAATATTATGCACCCATTAATTATAATTTCAAAAGAAAAGTTAATCATTTGTCAAAATACCCACATTATATTATTCTTTGAAAAAAATCAGACTCTAAAATGGTATAAAATAGCATTTGTGATTAGAACTGAGGATGGAAGGATGTAAACCAAAAAGTTTCTATTCTGGGAGGTAGGATTGTAGGTGACATTTTTGTCTTTGTGCGTTACTATGTTTTCTAAATTTTCTTTATCATGAAAATGCATTAATTTGATAACCCTAATTTTGTTAAGTTTATTTTGAGAGAGAGCGTGAGTGGGGGAGGGACAGAGAGAGAGAGTAGGAGAGAGAGAGTCTCAAGCGGGCTTTGCACTGTCAGCTGCAGAGCCTGATGCGGGACTCAGTCTCACAAACGGTGAGATCATGACCTGAGCCAAAACCAAGAGTCAGACACTTAACCGACTGAGCCACCCAGGCAACCCTCCCCCCCGCCACCAATTTTTTTTTTTTTTCCAAAGAAAAATAAAAGATAAAAACATTTAAAAAGGAGGGGCGCCTGCTGAGCGTCCAACTTCGGCTCAGGTCGTGATCTCACAGCTCGTGGGTTCGAGCCCCGGGCCGGGCTCTGTGCTGACAGCTCGGAGCCTGGAGCCTGCTTCGGATTCTGGGTCTCCCTCTCTCTGCCCCTCCCCCGCTCACGCTCTGTCTCTCTCCCCTTCCAAAATTAATAAACATTAAAAAAAACCTTGTTTTTAATATTTTAAAAGGAGAAGGAGACAAGACAGAGGAGGGGTAGAAACACTGGCAACAGCAGCAGCACTGAGCTCAGGGCAAAACAGAGGCGGGAAGCCAGTTTGAGAAACAAAGGCTGGGATCTGGACCCTGGACCTGCCACTTAACCATCCCGTGCCCCAAGCAAGTCAGTTACCCTGCTGGGCCTCAGCTTCCTCATCTGTAAAATGGGGATAATTCAGCCGGCCTTGACCAGGTCATAGCATTCCTAGCGATGGTCAAGATACGGTCTTGAACCTGAGTGCCACGGGACAGGCGTTTGTCACCCCCCACACCTGGACCACACGATACAGTAAGGGTCTGCTGGAAGACAGGAAGCAAGGCACACAGAAGCACGATGTCAAAGGCAGGACAGTATACAAAGGCAAGGACGAAGGAACTGCCAGCCCCCTGGACCAGGGCGTCAACAGCCTAAGCATCTCCAGCCCCGGGCAGGCGTGAAACCCTCTACCCTGGGTCCCCCCAGCACCTGGCATGGGAGCCTGAGGTGTGAGCAGGGATGTGGGCGGGAGGGAAGCAGAGAGGAGAGGAGTCTGGGGGCAGTGGGTCCAGGGTAGAAGTAAGACCAGCTTGTTGGCCCGGCCCACAGGGAAGTTTCTGTGCGTGCCCCTCACGCACACAAGTGGGTCAGTGGGGCTCTCTGGACCCCACACCCTCCACCCACCGAACACCCCCCCTCCCCCAGCACACCCGAGGCCTCACTTACCAATCTCGCCCTCATTGTTCAGGTCAAACTCCATGTACTTCTCTGGAAATCACAGAGCAAAACCCGGCATTAGCTCAGAATCAGGGTCACCCCCCTGGAGGGTCCCAGGGGCTCCCCTGAGGGAGCCCACACCATCCTCCTCGGGGGACTTGACGTGAGTCCCATCATCTTAGCCATTGTTTCTGGAGAGAGAGCTCACCCTGCCCACACCTCTCTCCCACAGGCGCCATGGAGAAAGGTGCTAGGGGCCACTCTGACCCTCTGCTGAGGGGGCAGCTGCTTCCTCCCTGGTCCCCCCCACCCCCCCAGCCTGCGCTGGCTGCATCTGAATCACACTGGCAACAGTGACTAGAATAGAATAGGTTCCCAGGCCCTGAGATATAGATTCAGTGGGTTTGGAAAAGGGTGGGGAGGGGGCAGGAATTAGTATGGTTATGGTTTTAGAGTCTCAGGTGATTCTGATGGGCAGTCAGATTTAAGGAGTCCCTGTGGTTCTGAACCTTCTGGGGGGCTGTAGGCACCACTGAGAATCTGATGCTCTCCCAAGAGAAACGCCATAGATCTGCCCTTGACCCAAAGTGGCACACACAGGGTCCCGGGGTACACAGACCCTCCCCTAAACCCCCCCTATAGACCTTGAGTGACGCCTCCCTGATCAAGAGGTCCCGGGAACCCCCAACAGCAAGGGAGAATATGCAGGGCAATGAGCCTGGTATCTTCTTTTTTTTTTTTTTTTTTTTTTTTAATTTTTTTTTTTTTCAGCGTTTATTTATTTTTGGGACAGAGAGAGACAGAGCATGAACGGGCAAGGGGCAGAGAGAGAGAGGGAGACACAGAATCGGAAACAGGCTCCAGGCTCTGAGCCATCAGCCCAGAGCCCGATGCGGGGCTCGAACTCCCGGACCGCGAGATCGTGACCTGGCTGAAGTCGGGCGCTTAACCGACTGCGCCACCCAGGCGCCCCGAGCCTGGTATCTTCTAACGAGGGCAGCGTGTGGCCCTGGGCAGGTCACCCCCGCCACAAAACTGCAGGGCCCTCAAGGTCTATTTTGCACTGAACAGCCAGCATGGGAAGCCCAAGGTCTTCCTGGAAGGTCCCTGTGACCTTCATGAGCGCCTGCCCTCCAGCCTCTTGGGCTGCCTCTTCCTCCCTCACCTCTGCTCCACTCCCACTGGCCCTGCTGCCTCTGGCCCCTCCCCCCCCCCCGCCCCCCCACACACCCCGCTCCCGCTGGGACATGCTGGCCTGAATGTTCCTCCCAGCTGGGCTGGGAGCCTTTCGGGCTGGTCCCTGCCACCCCCACAAGGCACCTACCCCATCTGCACGCCCTGCATTGCCTTTCTCTTTGCCATACCCTCCCCCGCTAGCCTCTCCCTTGGGCACGGCTCTCTGTGTATTCCCCATTGTAGCCCCAGGCCTGCAGGGGCCCTGGCACGTAGTAGGTGCTCATTCGGAGGTCAAATGAGTGAATGATTTGAAAACCTTCACAGCCCCTTTGCTTCCAAGGTAAGTTCCTGTGGTCCCACTCTGCCCTGATGGACCCAACCCTCCATCCCAAGGAAGACAAGCAGAGGAGACTTCTGTCCCTCCTCCCAGAGCCACCTCCCTGGTACCCAGACAGAAGGGAATGGACTGCTCCTCCTTTGCGTGGCTCTCTTTCGGGCGGCGGGACAGGGTGTGTCTTTGTTCTAGCTTCTCTTTTTGTTAATGTCAGGAGCCCCGTTGCATAATGGTTCAGAGCAGGGGCTCTGGAAGGAGACCAACCGTCGGCGGGCCGTGTGACCCCACGCAAGCAAGCCCACCTCTCTGAGCCCGGGTTTCTTCATCTGTAAGTTCAAGCTCACACCCGTCTCCCTCCTGGCCGAATTGGGATGAGTTGGGGGGAGCTCCCAACACAGCATTCCAAGCGCTTCCCCCAAGGTCAACGCTCAACAAATGCTTCGCCATCAGTGTCCTGCCTCAGGACAACTAAGCTGTGGGCAGCCTGAGGAGCACTTGGCAGGCTCTTGGCCTCGGAGCAGGGAGGATGCCCACACTGCCAAGACTTCGGGGGTGTGTGTGGGGGGGGGGGGGGAGGGGGAAGGCGGCCTCGAGGATATCCGCTGAGGTCCTCCAGCGGCCAGGGCTCCCTGCACACCCGGTGCATCTCCCAGGCAGGAAAGGTGGGACTATCCCGCTCCTTATGTGCACGGCTCCTCTCCTTTCGAGCCGCTGGCCGGGAACCAAGCGCCAGGGCCCGGAACAGAGGGACCTTTATGCCGCCCCCTCCCCGCGCGGGCTCCCAGGCCCTGTTTTCTTTTCATCCCGTGCTGCTGGGATTCAATGGGCAGAAACTCTGCCCCCTGCCCCACTGTGGCGACACAAACGTCCATTCTGCGCAGGGGCTCCCGAGCCGCTCCCCCGCGGAGGGGAAAGGCAAGGGCTGCTACAAAGAGCTGATTGTGTGCTGGGGCCCCGGGAGCAAGCAGGGCCTGGACAGCAGCGGACGGGAGCCAGCCTGAGCCCTGCCTGCCGGGCAGCTGGGGGGAGAGGGGCCAGGCTGGGCCCGCGGCCGAGGGTGAGGGGCCTGGGGTGGCGTGGGGACAGGTGGAGGGGCCCGTGCCCGCGCCCACGCCCCCCACCTCACGGCCCTCTGGGAAGGGGGCGTTCTGGAAGAAACGGGGGCTCAGCCTGGCCCTGCGGGGTAAGGAATCCTACGTGCCAGGGGCCAGCCCAGCTCTGTCAGGGAGGGTGGGGCAGACAGCCCCAGCTTACCTTTGAAGGCCGCGAGCTTTTCCACCAGGTTCTCTTCATCACTGTACTTCTGGTCACACAGAAACTCCTTGAAAGGCAAAAGAACAGTGCTGAGCGCGGGGTCAATGGGCAGAGCTCACTGACACGTAGGCCCATCGCCCTGGTGCCTGCTCCCGTGCCAGGTGGCCGGGCTTGGCCAGGCAGGGCAGGAGGCCCCAGTGTTTGCCCTGGCCTCCTGTCAACCCCTCAGAGACAGATCTGCAGTCCACGCCGTGGGCAGGAAGTATGCTCAGCAGCCCGGGGTGCCGCCCGGAGGGCCTGCCCTAAATACCTTCAGTCAGCCTCCGAATTACCAGTGTGGGGAACTGGGCCTGCCCCAGCAGGGCACCCCAGCTCCAAGGTCCACGGAGCCGCGAGCCCCAAAGGCAAGCTGCCTGGTTCTAGCATTAACTCCTTAGGGATGTGACCCCAGCATATGAATTCCTGTCTGCCTCTCGATTGCTTTATCTGACAAATGGGTAGAATTATCATAGCTACTCCTCCAGTTTGTTAAGAGCCGCCAAGGAGCGTGTATGTATGACTCTGGGAAGACAGCAAGTGCTCAATAAACAGCAACTCTTGTATGATTAGCCTCTGCTCTAGCCTTGGGAGGTCACTCACCCTCTCACCTGTAAAACAGGGCTACCGTCCCCTCAAATGATGCCTTTCAGAACCAGGTGGGGGGAGGGGCCTGTGGGGGGGGGGGTGGGGGACACTAACGTCAGCCTCCAGAAGGAAACACCAACCTGCACGATCTCTTGGGATCTCCCAGTGGGTCCAAAAGTTAGTTACTATTATCGCTCCCATTTTACAGATGAGGAAACTGAGGCGCACACAGCCAGAGCTTCAAGTGAATTTCATCTCATGAACAGCCTGCATCCTTCATCCCAACACCCAAAGACGGGCGGATGGCAGGCATTCGTCTGGCTTTAAAACAAAACACTACAAATTAGTAAGTACCTGTTTGGCCAGGTAGCTTACTTGCCTTGTTGATCTTCAGGCAGCCCTGGAGCCTGCATTCAGGGAAATACTCCTGTCCTCTGGGAAAGCGGAGGCCACGTTCCCATCGTAGCACCAGATTCTGCAAATCCCCTCTCCTCTCTGGCCACCGCTTTCCTCATTACGGAGCAGATCGAACACGGGCATGGGACCTCCACTCATTTAAGGGACCACAGGGTATACAGCTCTGTTCGAGGCACCAAGGGAGCAGGTGAGACCAAGGAACTAAGGTCCTTATCATTAAATTACAGGAAGCTCATGCTTAAAATGATGTTAAATGGGACGCCGGGGTGGCTCAGTGGGCTGAGCATCCAACTTCGGCTCAGGTCATGATCTCGCGGTTTATGAGTTCAAGCCCCGCATCAGGCTCCCTGCTGTCAGCAGAGAGCCGGCTTTGGATCCTCTGTCCCTCTCTCTCTCTGTCCCTCCCCCACTCGTTCCCTCCTTCCCTCTCTCTCTTTCTCAGAATAAATAAACTTAAAAAATAAATAAAATCATGTTAAATATTATCTAGATCACTCGATCTGTTTCTAAATTCCCGCTGTCACGCCCCACTAACTGATGACAAAGTCTGTACTTGTACGTCAGGGCTCAGGCAACAAGTATATCTAAGCACGAGGCAGAATATGATCCCTTCCGGGGTTCAAGTTCCTCCAAATTAACTCAGCCCCCTTTGACAGGGAAGGAGACACCCACCTGCCAGCGCGGCTCCCCTTGTTGGTTCTGGGGGCTGTCCTACCCCTTGAGCTCAATTTGCTTGGATCCAGATCCCTGAACGGGCTCTGGCTGGTGCAGGATTTCTGCTTTGGCAGGCACTGTGCTGTCTCACTGAGGCGGGAACAGCAGGGCCAGAGAGGTTAAATCACATGTCTGAAGTCCCTGCAGGTTTGGTTTGGAACCTGAGTCTGTTGGACCCCAGGGTCTGTCTCCGCCTCCAGCAGCCTCACAGAGGGCAACCCCAGGGCCCCTGGTATGGCTTGGCCACAGCTTCACATCGGCCCTCGGTACCATGTGCCACGCACGGTCTTGCCCCCACTTAGCTGGAGCTATGACTGTCTCTTGCAGCCTGGGAGGCTGCCCCCCACCCCCACCCCCGGCTGGCTCGGTCCAGGACTTCTCTTCCTCTTGGCTCCCTCTCCTAGCTCTTTTCCACCTGCTCTTTTCTCCAGTCCCATTCTCTGCCCAAAAGTAGGACAATTACCTCTTGTCTGTGACCCTGAACACACCAGGCACCTCCCAGGGTCACAGGTCCTATTATCTGCACAGCAGAGGGACAAATAGGTCCGTGGTTCCCAGACTTGGGGATAACGCAGAAGAAAACATTTCCCCAAAAAAAAAGTTAAAAATAAGGGGAGGTGCTAACATAGACCTGCCAAGGTTTTATTTTGCCAAGTAGAGACTTTAAACAATCACCACTGACTGTTGCCGTGACTTCAGCAAAGGACATTTCGTAAAAGTAGGAAGTTCATAATCTCAGAATTTTTAAATGGAACCCATTTAGCTGACGTTCGGTTCACTGCCTGGCCCCTGTGTTCCCTCCGCTTTGCCATTTCAGGAACTGGAAAACCCTCGTGGGGAGGCAGAAGGGCACGGGCAACGCCCAACATCCGGGAGCCCCTGGCGAGAGACCTGGGGGCCCTCCCCGCTCCCACATTCTGGCCGACCAGAAATCCTGCGCCAGCCAGAGCCTGTCCGTATCATGTACCAACCCCCTCTAGGGATCCAGGCAAACTGGGCTCAAGGCTCGGACGCGGTCCCTGGTCTTGGAGACAAATCGCACACCGACGAACCCAGGACCAGCAGGGAGCGATTCTCGTTCACGGGGCCTGACCCGGAGCCGGCAGGTGCAGCAGCTCTGGGCGTCCAGATTATTGTCTCGGTGATAGAGTCAGTTTTCTCCTTAGTGCTTATGACCGCGTGACAGGCTGTCCAACTGGTTCTCCCCCTCTCTCCCCCCCCCCCACCAGAGTGAGTGCCTCCCCCATGCCAGGCTCGCTCCCACCTTGGGAACCGTAGCTCCAGCTGTGCCCCCTGTCTGCAGCGCTCGTCCGCCCCCATCTGCATGGCTCTCTCCCTCAACATCTTCACCCATTTGCCCAGCTTTCACCTTCTCCGGGAGGCAAATCCCATCCATCCTGTCCACTGCGGTCCTCAGCCTCCACTCTCAACCCGCTTTCTTCCCGCACATCCCTCCTATCCCACGGGAGGAACCGCCTCCTAACACAATTTACAACGTAGCGCTTACTCAGGGTGCTGTCCGTTGTCGGTCTCCCCCTGCCACAGAAGAGGTGCCCAGTAAATTTTTGCGGGCTGAGACAATGGAGACCCAGCGAGGACAAATAACTTGCGCAAAGCAGCACGGCTGGCAAGTGCCCGAGCTGGGATTCAAGTCCACAGTGGGGGCTGTCTGGGCTCTTTCCCTGCTAGGCTGAGGCATCAAAGTGACCCGAGAAAGCGGGTGTTGGAAAGACGCCGGGAGGAGGCAAGCCTTTGGCCAGAGGTTCCAGGAGGACGTCTTTACTGTCTCATGCCCCACAGAAGCCTCACACACGGCAGTGCCCAGCATATAGTAGGTGCTTAGGAAACATCTGTTGAATGAATGGAGAGGCCTGGCATTTAGCCCAGAATCACTTTCTCCACTTGGCAGAGCAGCTTTGCAAAGGCGTATGCGTGTTGATACAAGACTGGAGGGGCTCAGGGATTAGAATCACACGTTTCCTTAGAGCCAAAAATGACAAGTGCCCCGAGCCACAGAGTGGCCAGGGCTGGGACAGGCAGCTGACCCGCTCACGCGTGGGCGGGCAGCCTTTGCTGAACCCGGGCTTGGGGCAGCTGGGAGGACCATGCCTTCGGCAGGGCGCCAGGGAGGAGGCAGGTGGGCAGCAGAAACGGGAGTCCCAGGGGTGGGCCTGCCGGCTCCCACCCCAGCTCCAAGCTTTGGATTCTTGGTTCCTGTTCATGCGCAGCCCACAGCCTCCCCACCTCCAGGCGTCCTCCCTCTGTATCCTTGTCCGGCCTCGGGGCACAGCCATGTCCGGTGGGCAGGCACCCTATGTGTCCACACTCCAGGACCCCCCCCCGCCCCCCCCCCCCCCGCTGCCCTGACTCTGGATCCCCAGACAGAGGAGAAAGAGACAGAAGCCACCGCAGATGTTCAGAACCAAAGCAAAAGGAGAAACAGACGGCAAGCTGGAGCCAGAATGCCTGGGATCGAATCACTTAGTAGCTGTGTGAAAATTACTTCATTCGTCTGTGCTGTGGTTTCTTCATCTGGAGGAAGGAGAAAAAGATCTCGCAGGCTTGTCCCGAGGGGTTGCAGTATGAAAGCATAAATACATGTAAAGTGTTCATACAGTGCCTGGCACCTAGTAATTACTAAATAAATGTTAGCTGTTTATTCTTGCGGTCTTCTAATATTTATATCTGTACAATCTACTTCTAACCCCCACAGCTCATCATCCAGCCACAATGGCCGGGGGACCCACATAAACGCTCCTAGGTGCGGGGTGTGCAGGGCAGAAGTCACAGGAAGGGAGGTGGGATCAGGTTGTTGACTGGGCTCAAATCCCAGCTGCAGCACTTCTTAGCTCTGTGGCCCTGGGCAACTTGCTTTACTACTCTGGGCCTCAGTTTCCTCATCTGTAAAATGTAATCATAATGATAGAACCCCCCCCCCCCCCCCCCCCGCAATGGGTCGGCATAAGGATTAAAAGAGCTGACTGCGGGGGCGCCTGGGTGGTTCAGTCGGTTAAGCGTCCGACTTCAGCTCAGGTCATGATCTCACACTCCGTGAGTTCGAGCCCCGCGTCGGGCTCTGGGCTGACAGCTTGGAGCCTGGGGCCTGCTTCGGATTCTGTGTCTCCCCCTCTCTCTGCCCCTCCCCTGCTCATGCTCTCTCTCTCTCTCTCTGTCTCAAAAATAAAATAAAAATCATGCTCTCTCTCTGTCTCAAAAAAAAAAAAAAAAAAAAAACATTAAAAAAAAAATAAAAGAGCTGAGTGCATAGGAAGAGCCCAGACTCCTACAAGTAAGTGTTAACAGTCATGTGTTTGGGTCGCCCAAACTCAAGCCACACCAAGAGATTAGGTGTGAAAAGGGGAAAAGCAGAGACCTACCCACAGCTCTCTGTCCCGCATTGTGCCACGGAGTCCTCCTGGTAAGCCTTGACCCTCCGGCCATCCCTATTTGTCCCTGGACACCCGGCTGACCCGGCAGGGATGGGCCATCCACACGGGACAGAGTGCTCCCATCTCGGCCCCAGGGGACGGCGCCCACGGCCACACCTGCTCACTGCTGCCTCGCGGTCGTCTACAACCTCTGATGCCCATCAGAACCTACCACCCATCCCTGGGATTCCCATCTGCATACTCATGCCCGGAAGGGAGAATATCCAAAACCAGCAGAGGTTGGCAGCCCCCGCCGCGTCCGGGCTTCCAGATCCCTGCCACCTGTCTGCCCCGCCCCCACCCCCTACTTAACTCTCTTTCTGGGCTGGTACCTCTAGCACCTGCTCCCGGATACTTGCTCCTGGCCCTCCAGGCTTGTCTTTATGTATCAGCCGCAGCAGAATCTTGGGGCGGGCAGATATCACCATCTGGGAGGCCATCCAAGGAGCTGGTGGTTGAAACCCTGGGCGAAACCCCCAAGGACAGGCAGCACCATACTGGGCCGGGCCGAGATGCTTCTGACGCAACCCATGGGCTCTTAAAGGGCCAGGCCGGCCCGGTGCGTGGCAGGAGGCTGTAACGTGCACCCGCGAGGACAGCAGGCTCACGTTCCCCTCAGCAGCTTTGGGGCCTCACCCGGATGCTGCATCCTGGCCAGCGGCAGACGGGGCAGCTGAAGAAAAACACCCCACCGACTTCACAAATGAAGCAGACCCTACCGAAATTCTATCCCCGGCTTCCTGTGACACGGCCACACCAAGGTCGAGACCGGCTGTACCTGCGGGGACACTGAATCCTCAGCGGCTCACGTGGCCGCTTATCACCATCTCCCTTATAATATATTAAGGAGGAGCAAGAGAGACCGGTGCCCAGCGATGCCAGCTGGGCACATTCGCCTGGGCAGGGACAGGGTGGCATTGGTCAGGTCTCAGAGGTCCCCTGTCGCTGGGGATACATAACCTCTGGGCACAGACACCGAGCTTGCTGTGTCCAGTTCTTCCCAGTACAGATGGTACCCGGGTTTGGAAATAACCATCAGGCCCCTAAATGCTAAAGGGAATGCCAAGTGCCCTTCACTCGACCCAGGAGGGCTGGGGAAGGCAGGACAGTAGCCAGAGATCCCTATCGCTTAGGCAGGAGCGGCCTGTGTCACAGCTAGGCCACGGCCACCTGGTGGACAGCGTCCCGGGCTGGCCACGGGTGCCGTCTGGAGTCAGAGTCCCGGCTCTGCCACTTGCTGGCCGGGTGACCTCGGGCCGGTGACTTCACCTGGCTGAGCCTCCGTGTCCTCATCTCTAAAACCTGAGTAATCCCTGTCCCCCGGGGATGTTTATAGATCCTTGCTGCACATCTGGGTAAACAAACGCTCTGCCCGGAGGAGTCACTGAGACGATGTATGTGCAGCACTGTGCACGGAGCGAAGGCACAACCCAAGTCATTAGCTAAAGATCCTGGCCTCTGGCCAGTTCGCGATGCAGCCCTCGCTGTCTTCTGCACTCCTCCTGCTCAGTCGGAAGGATAAGGGCACTCTGAGGGGCACCCATCCAGCCCCATCGCTTCTCTCTGTCCCTGTGGGGAAACTGGAGAGACCCTGTCCCGTTGCCAGATAAGGCCAGGCCTGGCTGGCCCGGGGTCACCTGCCATGCCTCCAAGGCACAGGGAATGTCAGCTATGTGTGGGGGTGGGGGGTGGGGGAGTGGGAGGTGCTGGCAGGTCCCGCCCGCCTCAGTAGTGCAGAGAATGCGCCCACAAGCACGCGCACTCACACACACGCGTGGCAGAGACGCACGGGCTATCTTCAGTCTATGCTGTTTAAACCCAGGCGGTTGACTCATCCCACCCACTCCCCCGGCCCCCCAGTCTTGTTTTCTGTAAAATGGGAATAGACGCTCACGGCATCAGAGTGAGTGTGCAGCGAGATGTTGCCTGAGTGCTCCTGGAACACTGCCTGGCACATGCCAAGTGCTCAGAAAATGATCAAGAAAACTAAAGCAGAACCAGGAAAAAAAAAAAAAAAAACCCGTGCACTTCTATGCAGCCCCGCAGGACCTCCAGGTACCCCCGAGTCTCCTTCAGTTTTTTACTTCTGACCCTTATAACAGCAATCGCTAAGACTGAGCTGCCCTGGTACCCCTTGGAAGCTGGCCCAGCCCGGGGTGGGGGGAAGGCCCCAGAGGGAACTGGGATGTTGGCCCAGAGAAGCCCCCAGAACTGCCAGCCAGGCTGGGCTCTGCCCCAGGCAGCGGCCCCAGGGGTACTTAAGCACATGCAGCAACGGAGTTACGAAGCCCCATCCTCCATGCGTCCCTGCTTCCGCAGGGCCACTGGGAAACTGCTCGGGCCAGCCCCCCAGAAGCTCTGCTCCGACGGCGCAGTGAAGCTATACCCCAAAGCAAAGCAATCCGAACTGCCAAGGTTCCCTCTAGAATCCGCCCACCCCAGGGAACTTCTGCTGCGGTCATGGTCGTGGGTGGAGCGGACTCAGACCCTCAAACAGAGCGACTCCCTCAGAGTCTGCAAAGAGCTTCTGTCTGTCTGCTCATCTCCACTGACTGTCCTAGGGACTCGGAACAGAGCAGGGATCACTGCTCCCTGAGTTGCAGGCAGGGAAGACTAAGGTTCCACCAGATGAAAGGGCCTGTCCCAAGCTACGCAGCCAGCAAGGGCTGCGACATGTCACAGACCCTGCCCCTGGGTTTCCCCTCCCCGCGTCTTAACGCGCCAAACAAACCGATGATAACGATCATGACAGCAGCTGGCTCTCCCGTGTGCTTTCCATAGATTATCTCCCTGAAAAATCACGACAATGAACTACCACTACCTCACGCGGATGGCCCAAGGTCAGAGAGCCAGCGAGCACTCTGCCCACCCCTTCACCCCCACTCATGACTCCATACTGTGGGGTCATGCCGCCTTGACCTCCTGGGGTGGGAAGCAGCTCAAACTTCTGGTTTGATCCTGGAGTCCCCTTCCTATGGTTTGATCCAGCGGCCCAACAGCAGCCTGGGTTCACATGACGTGGCTCAGGATAGCACGTGGGCAGGTAAAGGAAGCTAGTTCTGCTTCTGTGTGACCTGAGCCAGCTGCCTGCCCTCTCTGGGCCTTGGGATGCCAAGGTGGTTACGTGGACCCTCCTTGCTCACCTTCCCCGGTCCCAGCACTGTCCAGATCAGCCCCTGAGAGCCACAGCCCCACTCCCTTCTGAGCCAAGCCAGTCTACCTCCCCAAACAACCCGGTAGCTCACCCCACCCCCCACCCTGGGGACTGGCATGGAAAGTCCCACACATTCTCAGCTCCTCTGGTTTGTCTGACTGTAATCACTTCTCCCCCATCTCCAGTTGTCTCTGGCTCAGGGTTCTGCTGGCTGTGGGTGGATCCAGCCAGCCTGGAACCCGCCCGGCCGAGTGGCCCAGGGGGCTGTATGAGGTCAGGGTTCCAGGCTCCTGTCCAGAGGGCAAGAGCAGCCAAGACCAAGGGCGGGCTGGCTGTGGAGTAGACTGGAAGGTGGCCCAGCAGCTTGGACCCCTGAGAGCCCCAGCCAGATGTCCAGTCTCCCTTTTAGCTGTGCTCAAGATGGCACTCGGGGGCAGGGCAATGATGGCAAAGAGGAGCCCAGAGTTTACTTGGAGGGACCCTGGGTCCCCAGAGCCCCGCATGAGATTCCTACAGCCAGTGGAATGAAATCAGATAGGCTGCCTAGTTCCAGGCCCTCCAAAAAGAATCAAGGGAATCAAGCCCCAGCGAGAGGAAATACTACCCCCAAGAGGCAGCCCCTAGACCCACCTCCACACAGCCTGGACCCCGATGACACTCACCCGCTTCCCATGCCGGGACTCTGAGCTGGGCTTGGACCTCGGGTGCCCAGCCGCTGAGGGAGCCGGCAGGGGGAATAGCTAGTCTTGTGTCGGTGAGCCCGTTAGGAGTGAATCTGGGAGACCGCCTCGGGGAAACAACTCTGGCACCGTCCACGACGTCTTCCCTCCTGGCAGGTGCGGGACCACGCACGCTCCGCGCCTTGCCTCAGCCAGTCCTCATGGTGACCCCCACTCCGCCCTGAGAGCCTTTGCTGATCACCACAGAGCTGGTCCGCGATGGAGGCCAGGCCTGAGCCCAGGTCTCACAGAACCCCAAAGCTAGGACTGTGCTGCCCTTGAGCTTTGGTCAATCCAGGCAGGCCCTGGCACTTTCCCTTATCTTCTACGATTTACATGCTCGTTCCGCAAACGTTTACGGAGCGCCCATTGGGCGCCCAGCCACAGTAGGAAGGATTTCTTTATAGAAATCCACCAGGGCCAATGAGAAAAGCATCAAGCCTCTCGGAGAAGCTTCCCTAAAAAGTTGGAGTGAGAAAGAGGTGTGGGGTGGGGGCGGGGGTGGAGCACTGGCCTGCAGCCTGGACCCCCGGGGTTCTAACCGGGGTCCCATGTGGACTCTGGACTTGCTGTGCCACCTCGCCTCTCTGAGCTGGGACACATGGGGGGGGAGGGGGGGCCCTCCTGCGCCACATCCTTGCAGCTGGTCCCAGGCGGGCTTCCGGGGAGCCCCGGCCCCCGGGGGCACCGGAGCTCCTGGGCGGGCCCTACCTCCCCAGTCTAAGAGTAACGACTTGCAACCCGAGCCGAGGGAGGAGGAGGGGGAGGGAGGAGGGGGAGGGAGGAGGGGGGACCTACCTGGAGGCGGGAGGCACAGGGGCAGGGGCCGAGGGAAGGAATTGGGGGAAGCCCAGAGGAAGGAGAGAGGGGGTTGAGGCGGCTCCAGGCACAGCCTCGCAGACGGGGGCGGGCCCCGGGGGGCTCTGGGATACTCGGGGGAAACTCGCCGGCCGCCCCGGCGGCGCGCGCTTACCCGGTTGATCTCGGCCAGCCTCCTCTCCTGCCGGGCTTTGAGCAAGCCGAACGCCTTCCCTCCTGCCGGAGACAAAGAAGCGGCCCGGGAAGCGTGGGTCTCCCCGGGCCCCGCGCGGCGGACCACGCCGCGCGCTCCGCGCGCGCAGGTGGCGGGCGGGGGACTCCGCGCCGGGGAGGGGGCGGGGCAGGGGCGCGGGGACCGCGGCGCCTACCTTGGAACCTGTTGCCGAGCGCGACCGACATGGCGAGCACGGGGCTCCTCCCGCCGGCTCCGGGCTGGGCGGCCGCGGCGAGGCACGACGACGAGGGAACTGGCGCCCGGTCCGAGCTCCGGCGGCGTGTGGCGGCCGCACCGAGGGGCGGAGGGATGGCGCGGGCGGCCGGACACACCCCTCCCGCCCTCCACCCGCCTCACCCCCGCCCCCCCCCCACCCCGAGTCCTCCCGCCCCGCCGCCCGGCCGCCGGCATCAAAGCGGCTATTATACGGGGCGCCGCGCCCGCCGCCCGCCCCTCTGCTGGAGGACGCGGAAAATGCACAGCGCGGGGCCGCCCGTGAGCGCCTCCCTGCCTGCTCCTCCCGGGACCTCGACCAGTCCCTTCCCAGCGCCGGGCCGCGGTTTCCCCTTAAAGAAACTTGGGGACCATCTCAGTACGCACTTGCTGTTGGGGTGGCCTCAAGGATCCGATACCGTCCCGGCGGGCGGAGAGCCGGCGTCCACCCGCCGAAGCTGTTAAGTCGCCGCGGCCCTTTGCGCAGCACGCGCTCGTGGAAGGCAGGCCAGATCTTTATTTTTAACCCTCGGAAGAAAACTATGAAAGCTTTCAGGCCGTTTTGTGTGGTTGCTTTTCTGTTTGTAATGACACAGTGTCACTAGGACATCAGTGATACCTGAAGTCAAGTCGGGATGCTTTCCTGTTTTGTTACTAAAATCTATTTCTTTAAAATGTTTTCGCTTGAGAGAGAGTGTGTAAGTGGGGCAAAGGGGCAGAGGGAGGGGGAGAGGGGAGAGAGAGGGAGAATCCTAAGCAGGCTCCTCACTCAGTGCAGAGCCCGATGCTGGGCTGGATTCCGAGACCCCGGGATCATGACCTGAGCCAAAATCAAGACTCCGTGGCTCAACCTACTGAGCCACCCAGGTGCCCCTGAAATCTATTTCCTGGGCACTCACTGTGGCGCACAGCCAGATCAGTACAGGATATATTTATGTTATTTAATTCTCAAAGCTCTATGAAATCGCACTGGCTGTTCCCATTTTGCAGAAAAGTCAGGAAGCCGAGGCCTGGCAAGCCCACTGCGATGATAAATAAACCGCTAGCTCCTGGAAGAGTGGGGCTCAGGGCGCAGGAACCGGGGACTAGTTAACAGGGAGGGAATGAAGTCTCGCGTCCAAATCAGGACATTTCTGAGAGTGAAGGGTGGCAGCCATAGGCACAAACAGGGACTGTCCTGGGCAAGACGGCACACTTGGTCACCAGTGATGTCCCTCCCCTCCCCCCCACAAACACACATCCAAACACACACAAAAGAAGCATGTCCCTGGGGATTGGATCTGGGAAACCTCCTTCCTCACAGACTTGCCTTGTACGTCTTGACCCCTAGGGTTGGGATCCTGGGACCAGCTGGCCATCTTTTCTTCTATTTGTCCCTAGGGGAGGAAGTGGCCAGGCTGTCCCAAGGAAGGGGGCAGGACAAAAGGGAATGTCCCAAGGTGGGCTAATGCCAAGGGCAGCAGCAGTTCAGGACCCCACTTCCCCAACTCAGTGAGCACCTGCTGAGTGAGCATCACCGATGCCCATTTGCCCCTGGGGTTTGGATCTAGCCAAGCCGTGTGACCTTGGGCAAGGTCCTCAAGGTACTTGCTTGAGCCTC
Source organism: Herpailurus yagouaroundi (assembly GCF_014898765.1). NCBI lineage: Eukaryota > Metazoa > Chordata > Mammalia > Carnivora > Felidae > Herpailurus > Herpailurus yagouaroundi. The sequence goes on along the minus strand of NW_024412401.1, from coordinate 52,714,092 downwards.
AGTGTCCTGATCTGCAGAATGGAGGAGACAAGCGCCTCTCACCAAGCAGGGGCTGTTATAACTTTTATGACTTTTTGGGGTGTCGTAAGCAGGCAATAGAAACTTGCAGGGGAGAAGGGCTTAGGAGCTACGACCCGTGGTTGATGGGAAATATTCCACCTGGAGGCCGGACGAGGGAGCTGACCTGGAATGCGGCCCTCGTAACACACTTCCCAGTCCAGGCTCGGATGGCCCGTTGCCCTGGCCAGTTGCGGTGGTCGGCCCCATTAGCCTCTCTGCAGGGCTGAGGCCACCCCACCTTCCAGTGCTCAGCCGCTGGGCTGCATTGCCAGCCAGATGTGCAACAGCTGTTGCCACATTCCACCCAGCACAGCCCCACCTCTGGGCCAGAGAGTGGCTCTGTATACACCAGGCATGACCGGACCGCGTGAGTCATGAGACGTCAAGCCTGAAGTACGTCACCATGGAATGGAGAGGAGGCCTGTTCTCCCCCCCCACCCCCACCCCCCGCTCCCATTGGGATTCTGGGACTGGGCTTTGCTGAGTCCCACAGCTTGAGTGGCTAGGGGCTTAATGCCAAGAGCAGGCATCAGAACGGCTGTGTGATCTGTCAGCAGAGAAGGCGGGTGTTGGGGGCGAGGGGCCCGAGGGCATCAGACCCTATCCCAGAGATCTTCAAAGAACCTTCCTCTCCTTTCCCCACTGATACCAGACACCAATCATCAAACTCACTGTAGAGCAATGGCCTTCTGTTTTGGCCCCCTTGCCCCTGTCCTCCCTCTCAAATCAATCAAATCACTCCCCAGGTCACTGGTGTCCCCCCCCCCGCCCCCACACACACACCCCTCACCCTCCGTGGCCTTGGCTCTCAGGTTCTCTGTGGAGGAGCGAGCGTCTTCTCTGAATGCCCTCCCCCAACAGGATCAGGAGAGGGTACAGACAAGCTCTCGCTATATAGCCTTGCACCCAGAGACCCCTGTTATTCTGAATGGGGGGGGGGCCTGGCCTAAGCTGGGTCCATCTGTCAAGAGAAGGTGGGATCAGGGCAGTTTCAAGCTCGTCTCTGTTTGACCTGACGACATGTAAACCCAGGAACTATGGTCGGAGGGGAGGGGGGAGGCGATGGAGTGGGCTTGTCTTCCATCAAGCTCGGGAAAAGCAGAGAAAACTTCTCTGTGGGGAGAAAAGACAGAGGCAAACACGGAAGGAGAAGCAGAGGCCGAGGCCAGGGAAGAGGCGGGAGGGAGGGGACAGGAGAGTCCCCACCCTGGGCTATTCCGAACCAGATTCTAGAAGGTCCTCCATATCCTCCCAGCAAACTCCCCTTTTTTACTTAAACCGACCCGAAAGGGGTTCAGGCTACATGGCCAAACCGTATATGCTCCATAGTCCGTTCTACCCACACAACCTGGCTTCCTGGAGTGATCCGTGCTGGCCAGGCCTCCACCCTGCAAACCCTGAGCTATGGAATGTTCCCGCTGTCTCCCCACCCTTTGAGGCCTGGCCCAAAGCCCTCCTTCTCCTCCTCATTGGGGTCGCTCCCTGGGCCTTCTTGTGCCGGCGGACACGTGATTTTGAGTTCACTGTTTCCTGCCCCAGAGGTCAGCAGAGGGCCCCTCATGCTCCCCTAGACGTTTCCCGGTAACCCCCTGCAGCAGAGAGGAGAGAGTAGGTGACTATGGTCACAGGACCCCAGCAAAGCCCTCGCCATGGGGAGACCCCGGCAAAGCCAGTGAGCTCAGCTCTTGCCACCTTCCTGGTACTGCACGGGCGCAAGACAGATCACGGAACATTCTCGTACCCACCCATTGGGTGCTGGGTGTGCGCATCCACGTGCCAGGGTAGTGAGTCGGCACCCACAGCCAGGGCCCCTGCTGCGAACCAGCAGGAGAAGACCAGAGGCATGCCGCCCAGCGGGTAAAGGGGTCCTTTATTTTCACATTACACAGAGCTGGTTCATGCTGCTGCCAGTGCCCCCTGCCTGGGGTCAAAAGAGCCATGGGAGGGGTGGTGGGTCCCCTGAAGCACCTGTCCCAGGGCAGACGGTCTGCTGTCTACCAGGAAGAGGGCCCTGGGAAAGGGGCGGGGCTCTGGGAGAAAGTACCAAGAATTCTGGACAGAGGCTGCCAGGGGGGGCCTGGCCACAGGGGGACCGGACCAGAGTGGCAGCCAGGCCTCCACACCCTGCAGGGGCCTCCCTGGTGGCAGGTGGGGCCACAGGGCCTTAGGGTCAGTGTCAGTCAGTCAAAGGCCAACTGGGGTCATGGGGTTACAAAGAGGAGCTCCCACATGACCCCAATCTCCCCGACTCAGGCCCCTTCAGGCCCTTGAGGCGCAGCTTTTTTGGACGGGCCACAGGCCGAAAGGTGCACTGGGGCCCAGGGCATGTGATTCCCAGGATCTTCAGAACAAAGTATTCTACAAAGTCAGTGGTAGCCGTGCAGGGGTGGGCCATCCTCCCAGCCGGCCGCACAGGCTGCGCCACGGCCCCAGGAGTCCCCGGGCCTCAGGCTCCACTGCTGAGACCACCCCCCCCTCCTAGGATCTGGTCCCTCGGCTGCGCTGAGCTGCTCGAGGGTGTGTGTGTGTGTGTGTGTGTGTGTGTGTGTGTGTGTGTGTGTGGCGGGTGGGAAGCTGTGGGACAGGGGGTAGCTCTGGGGCTGGGGGCTCTGGCTCTTGCGGAACCCCACCCCGATCTCTGCAGATGGCCCCCCTCAGCCTCTCAAGCACCGACTCGGCCTGGGTCCTTGCCTTCAGGAGCCAAGAGTGGGTATGTTAGTGCCAGAGGGTAGCTAACATAACTCCTCCAGCATCCAGAGCTCAGTACTTGACTGTGGACCGACTGTAACGTGGGCACGGAGAGAGGGACTTGCATGCGTGTGCGCGTTGTGTCCACAGGTATTGTGGACGTGCTATTGACACCGCGGTGTGCGTGTTTGTGCGTCACGGCACGGGAGTGTGCGCCGATGGTGGTGGGCACGGCCGCCTGGGTGAACCGTGTATGTACCTCCACGCTGGCGGGAACGGAGGGGATGCAGGCATGGACTTGGAAGGCGACGTGAGGATCCCCTTGGGGTGGGCACACCGAGCAGCAGGCTGTGGCGGGTGCACCTGTGGGGTGCGTGCGCGTGCCCAGGCTAGGGCCGCAGCGGGGGGTCTGGGCGGCCCTCACCGCCAGCTGGCACAGCTCTTGGGCAGGCTCTGCAGAATGGCCTCTAGGTTCCGCTTGTCGGCACGGATCTCCGCGAGGTCATTCTCGAAGCTCTGGATCTGCAGCTCCTGCTGCTTGGACTCCTGCTCCAACAGCCTCAGTTTCCCCTGCAGGGCCCCCGGCGGGCTCAGCCGCAGCCTCAGGCGCTCCAGTGCCCACTGGGTCTCGTTCAGGGCCTGGGCTGGGGCTTGGTGGGTGTCCAGTGACCCTGCAGAGGGGCACAGACGGCCTCAGCACAGGCCAGCTCCCCTGCAGGCCCCAGAGGCCTGTTCAGCCCCCATCCCGGAGACCCTTGCCAGCCCAGAGTTTCCAGGATCCTGACTGCCCACAATCTACCAGGAAAGCAAGGGACCCAGAGAGGGCGGTGTGCCTGGCCGGGGCACCCCACCGGGTTCACGGGAAGGCTCTGAAACTTTCCCCCTGGGCAGCCCTGGGCAACTGTTCATCTTTGTTGCTGATAAAAAGAAGGCTCTGTGTGCATCCTGAGTCCACTTCCCAATGCCAGTGTGTGCGCACAAGGTCCCCGTGATTCCTGCTGGCTCCCCCCACATACCATTGTTGATTTACCAAGAGCACACATTTACAGGTACACCTACGCTGGGATGTGGACGGCCACTGGGGCAAAAAGCAGCATCTCTGGCATTAGATTGAGGGCTGGGAAGCAGGCAGTGGGGTTTCGTCCTGGCCCAGCACGGATTAACTCTGTTTCTTGGAGTTAAGGACTTCCCAGAGCCTCTCCAGGGGTACAACAAGGAGGTGGGGGCCTGGCGCTCAGATTTGAACTTGCTGGTGGTGGCGGAGTGCAATCTGCAGTCTGGCCCCTGTCACCTTGTCATTTAAGGGTGACATTCAACAGGAAGGCAAGGCTCAGGCAGGCGGGAGAGTAGTGGGGAGGGGGAAGGAGGTTCTAAATGGCTTCTAATCCCACGGCATCCCCATGGGCCTAGGGCTCTCGCTAGCCCTGAATTTCCCGGGCAAGGAGGGTGGCGGTTGGAGGGCAGGCGGTGGCAGGAGCTGAAACAGGGGCAGGAAGAGGCAGAGGAGAGCCGAGCCCTGCCAGCCTGGGCAGGTCCTGCTCCCTGCAAAGACCTCGAGAGGCCCCACCATCCACAGGGAAGTCCAAACTGCCCGGCCTTCTAGCAAATTCAGGTTCAGGCTGCCGGCACACTCCACGTGCCCCTCTGGGGCTCCCAGGCACCGGGGTGGGGTCCAGCTGCGGGCTGTCCACTCCTGCAGCCCCAACTCAAGCACGGCACCGGCACGAGCAAATAAATGATCGCAATCGCCAAAGCAGCTTTACCCTCACAGTGCGCTTGCTCTGTGCTGGGCACTGTGTCCTGTACTCCGGGTCCTTGGCGCTGGGTATGGACCGGTGGCTACAAGGGGGCACTCTGAATTGGTTAGACCCGCGTGTGAACCTCAGCTTCCCCACCGCCTGGCTGTGGGGCCCTGGGCACACCGTTTAAACTCTCCGAGCCTCAGACTGCCCATCTGCAAAATGGCAAGCGAATCTGTACCCTTGCCTCGAAATCGGAGAATGAGGATTCCAGGAGATCACGTGTGCAAATAGCTTAGCGTGGGCCTGGCATATGCAGGCAAAACGCAGAATGTGGTGACTCTTGCCCTTATTAATAATGATAAATGAAATGCCGTACGCGGGTGAGCCTGAGGACGTGACACTAAGGGACAGAAGCCAGCCACAGAAGGACAAATGCTGTGTGAGTCCACTGACAGGAGGTCCTTAAGAGTGTTAAGTTCATAGAGACCGAAAGAGAACAGGGAGGGCCAGGGGCTGGGGGCACAGGGAATTCACACCCCATGGGTGCAGAGTGGTTGGGGGGTTGGAAGGCGGGAAAGTTCTGGAGACAGACGGTGGTGATGGCTGCAAGACACTGTGAATGTGCTGAAGGCTTAAAGATGGTCACAACGGCAGATTTTACGTTATGTGTATCTCACCACAATTTTCCCCCCACCCCTTCCCCTGCTCCGAGGCCTCCGTGCTTTGGTGGGGGCTGTCCCCCTCACCCTGAAATGCCTCCTTACTGAGGCTCTTCTCGATTCTTCCTCCTCCTTGAGAGCTGCTGTTGACGGACCCGCACCCCACAGCGTGGCAACCGCCTCTAAGTGACCCGAGCGTTACTCCCATTTCACAGATGGGGGAACTGAGGTACAGAGAGGCAGAGTGGTTTTCCCAAGGTCTCACGGCCAAGCCCCAGCACATGATCTCGATGCCAGATGGCTTCTGTGACATCCTCTCTCCTCCTCTGAAACCCTCAACACTCAGGGCCGATCTGCCCCTGTGGTACCCACACACGTTGTGTGTGTGATGAGTTTTCCGTGTCTCCCTCCCCACCCCCCAGACTAGTGGCCCCTGGGGGCACACAGTGAATGGACACCAGCCCCACCTCGCATGGGGGCCTGGGGCTGTTACAAATGCTCGTGGCTGGGGAGGAGGGGGAACCCTGTGTAGACGAGGGCAAGGAGGAAATCTCTAGGACTGAGCCTCACAGAAGGTCCCCGAGGTGCTCCAGGGACCCAGGGGATCCGGGCCCAGCCTTGGGTCTCCTTACCCAGCCTGGCGAGTAGCTCCAACAAGGCCCGGACGTCCTCTTCCAGGGACGTGCGCGATTCCCAGATCTGCCGCTCCACGGCACGCAGCCCGGCACCCACCTTGGGAGGGAGGGAAAGCTTGAGCGGCGCCCTGCTGGCTCCGGGGCCAGAAGGAAATGGGGGGGGTGTGTGTGTAGGGGGGGGGTCTGGGCCCACGTACCTGCTCAGCTTCCTCCAGCTCCTGTCGGCGGGTTTGTGAGGCTAGCACCTGCCGCGAGGCCTGTCGGAGCGTCGCCTGCGCCTGGCTGGACAGCCGGCCTGCCCGGCGATGCTCCTGCTTCCCGTCCCTCAGCAAGGCCCTGGCGAGCTGGGGGGTGGGCAGCAGAGGCAGGGAGAAGAGGGGGAGTGGAGTAAGTCCTTTCAGAGGTAAGGAGCACGTCCAACAGTAACGCCAAGCAGTCATCGAATCGCGCACCAGATCGTTCATTCATTCCACAAGCGTGTCCCGGGTGCCGGCTACACGCACAAAGTCAGTGGGGGCTGGGGGAGGCACCTGGGCTAGACTTCGGCCCCGGTTCAAAAGCAAGAGCCTAGAAGTTTGGGGAGCAGAGCCCAGCAGATCTAGGTGAGGTTCCTGGTCGCGTGATTTAAGTTCCTACACCGGGCTGGTACTCAGGGTCCCCACCTGTCCGACAGGGACAACAGTGACACCTGTTTGTCGAGGACTCAACAGCTTGAATGACGCTCCAGGGCTCAGAGCCTGGGAACCACTGAGCCCTCAGGAAGTGTGGAGCATTCAGCACTGTGTACACGGAACGGGGCAGATCTGTAGGGACTACGTTTAACCTACACAAGGGCAGCCCTTGTATGATAGCCCACCCACAGGCCCAGGAGGCAGGGACGTCACCGCTGTCACATCGGTGGCCCTGACCTTAGCACTGTCCTCGGCCAACGTCTTCGCTTCACGGCCCTTCTTCTTGGCACTGGAGGAGACAGACGCCGCATTTCCCAGCATCCTCTCCGCCTGCTTGGTCTTCTTTTTCAAGTCTGGAAGGAGCCTGCCCCTGACCACGCCTGCCTTCCTCCCCAGCGTGGCCCGGTCCTTGGGCGAAGGAAACTGCTGCTTCATTCCTGCAAACCCGGGACAGGCTGGGTCAGCGGGGCGGGCTCTTGGCTCATGACCCTCGAGGGCCAGTCACCACCAGACGCCCGGCCCTCAGATGACGTGAGTGGAGGCTCGAGACGCAGGAGACACACGTGTAACCTTCTCAGGCTCGTCTGGGGAACAAACGAATCATCAGCGACGCATACTGCTCGGTGAATGTAAAGATTCGCATTATATCGTGAAATTTATTATAATCGCAAAAGTTCACGGGGCACCTGCGTGGCTCAGTGGGTTGAGCGTCCGACTTTGGCTCACGGGTCGTGAGTTCGAGCCCCACATCGGGCTCGCTGCTGTCAGCACAGAGCCGGCTTCGGGTCCTCTGTCCTCCTCTCTCTCGCCCCTCCCCCACGCACACGCTCTCAAAAATAAAGAAACGTTAACAAGTGGATAAAAATGAATATACAAAATAAAATCACAAAACCACACGGTGTTCAGTGCCTGGGCCAAGGCTGGGAAGTCACCCTTGGCCGATGGGGAGTCACAGCACAGGACCCAGCAAATCCACTCAGCTCTTTGTTTTTGCGTCTCATCGGTTTCTAAAAGGGCTTTAGGCAACTTACAGTGATAGGTAAGTCAACGACTGGACCGCTAAAATGAAAAACCAAGGGCCATAAGTAATTGGGGGGATGAGGAAGGGAAAAAGAGGGGTGAGAAGTGCCAGAAAATTAGGCTAAGGACGTGGCAGGCAGTGAATGCTCTATTTACCTCTGAGCTTCCTAGCAGCCAAGATAAAAAGACAGGTATTACAATGTGCATAGGCTTTATTATCTAATCAGAAGTAGTTTCCCTCTGTAAAGAAGAGAGACTTTCTCCCTTCCTTTCAGATAAAATTCTAAGGGAAATCAGGAATACTGATTATAGTCAAATTTTTGAAACAATCAAGCCTTCTAAGGCAGAATACCACATCCCTTTTCTGAAGATAATCCAGAAATAGGATCGACTTTGCTTCTCGTACACAAAATTGGGTGTTACTTAAAACACACTCCACGGAGAACTAACTTTATGGGGGTATTAACAAACGTCAGTAGAAAACATCAATTAAGCTTACATAAAAAGAACCAGTTTTCTTTAATGCAGGACTTCTCAGAGCCTTTAATGGGGGCACACTGTATGGCCTCAAGAAGGCGCCATAGTAGTGACATTTCCTAAACTTATTTGAACACAAACCCACTCTTGATAGATCATGTCTTGGGCTAATTCACCCCGTGAACTTTCCTTTCATCCTGAATGCCACCTGGGCACAGGCCAACGGGTAGTGACAGAGGGTGTCTCGGAAAAGGGGAAGGAAGGGGGGAAAGAACCTGGGGTTAAAGGTTTGCGATGAGTCCTTGTGTGGATCATAGTACTGCACCAGGGAGGCAAATTTCCATGCAGTATATCCAACAGTGAGAAGGTGATGCCCCGTGAGGTAGTGAGCACACAATCACTGGAGGTAGGCAAGCAGAGGGTGCGTGAGTCCCCTGCCCCCTGAAGGGGTTGCTTTAGCAACCCTGATCACTTTAATGTCCCCAAATCCGAATATTCCACCACCACGTATCATTGGATTTACATTTTCCTAAACACAACTCAGAGCCAAGTGCACAGGGCCACGCCTTCCCCATCGGAAGCCCCCGACCGGTGAGTGAGCAAGACTTCAGACCACAGAGGAGCCACAGAGGAGCCTAGACAATAGGAAGCACTGACCAGCTCACCCTCTGTCCCAGAGGCTAGGGGCCCCTGGCTGGAGCCACATCTCTCAGAGGCAGTGGGGAGGGTCGGGAAGGAAGTCTGTAGAACCGGGATCAAGCAGAGCCTGGCTTCCGGTCTCAGACCCCAAGGGGCCTCTGGCGCTGAGCGTGTTCCTGTTTTATCCAGCTCGTTGGTGCAGAGCCACGAATAAAGGGCAAAGAGGGGAATCCTAACACTGGACGGTTTCCATTTAGCACCTCTCTGACCCAGGGACAGTTACCACCAATCCCTTCCCTTGGTCTACACATCTATGAAATGCGACCACTTAAGCCTCATTTTCCTAAAGCGCAAAGGAAACCTGGACTGGCATCGACCCACACCCCCTTCCTAAGGAGAACTCTGCCTCCCTCCCTGCGGCCCCAGCTGAACCCTGGACGGTGGCAGCCGTTTGTACCAGGTGGCAGGACCCCCGGCCAGGGCAGATGAGACCAGGAACGGATAGTCGATGGCATCGGATTCGGCCCCGACGGGCTCCATGTGTGGTCTGATGGCTGACAGCCGTGTGGGTGAGTACCCGGTGAGAGGTGTGTGAGGCCATGTCAAGCAGCCCCGGGAGGGGTCCCGGCCGGGGGTGGGGGGAAGTGCTGCTTGGCTTATGCCCACGCAACTGGACTTCTGTCTCCTGTGGCCCGGCTGCCCCGGCTGAGGCAAGAGTCCAGGTGGCTGTCACGGGCAAACATGCATCAAGAAGCCCAGGGCTCGGCAAGGCACGCATACCCTCCAGGTCGGCCAGCAGGGTCCTGGCTCCCGTGACAGTCACCGTGGCAGCCTGGACGGATGAGGAAGCCCAGGTCAGGGCGGCTCTGGCCTGCTGGCGTAGCTGGAGAGAGAAGAGAGAGGCTCGGCAGGTGGGAGACACCGGAGGGATGGGAGGAACTATTTCGGGTCTTTGCCTTTCCCTCTCCTGGACACCCGCGGGGCAGCCCGGCCAGGTGCCTGCCTCAAAGGACATGAGCCCACCTGTGTGAGGGGCTCGGTCTTCCGCAGCACGGCCTGGGCGGTGGCCTGGAGGACCCCGGCAGCCTCGGTGACCACACGCTCTCTAGATGCAACTGTCTTCTCCAGGGCCTGTGCCTTCAGGCCCAGGGCCCCGGCCTCGGACTTCTGCAGGGAGATGATGGGCTCAGGCAGGGCCTGGCAGGAAGGTCCGTGGGGCAGATCCTCTACCGGGTGGGAGGCGCCCAGGGACAGGAATGGCGGGGATAGGGCTGCCTGTGGACCCCAGGAAGAAGGGGAGCCAGGGCGGGAGACACCAGGCTGGAGAACCTGTCTCAGACTCCAGCCCTACCCACTACTAGGAGCCAGGCCTCCCTGACCTGCATTTCCTTCCCCAGGTCCACAACCTCCGCTGAAACTTTGGGGCCAGACGTATTTCCAAATTCAGAATTTTCCCGACTTGAGAGAAGCAGAGCCGTGGAGGTGCTGAATATCATCTAACACCTTTGGTGGCATCCGGGGCCACGTTCAGGGCCAAACCCCTTAAAACGTGCATGTTACTCTTCACGTTTGGGGTGAGGGAAGCGAGGACCCCAAATATGCAGCTTCGGGCCAGGCAGGTTTGGCCCCCAGGGCATTTGTATAAGCTTAGTCTCTTTCTTAAAGCGCAGTTTCTGAGTTTTGGGGTTTCAGGATCACTGGGGAGATACGATGGAGCTGATTTGTCCGGAGGTGCTGAGGGCCACTTTGCATACTGTGCGTGAATCCGCTCCCGGCCCCCACGGACGCAGCCCTAAAATTACCTGAGGGGTGAGCTCTATCTCGCAGAGGAATGAACTGAGGGTGCCGGGAGGGAAAGTGACCTTGGCCAAGGGCACAGATCTGGAGCAGTGGCTCTGGGGATTTGATCCCATGTCCGTCTGGTGCCTTTGCTAATGCCACTATGGAGAAGACACCTGCCCTTGCTATTATTACCACAATCAACAACAAAGACCGGCCGAGCTCTAACTGTGCCAGGCAGGTGCTCTGCCAAGCCAGGGAGGTGGATTATCTCGTGTTCATCAACTGCCATATAGTTAAAAATAAGCCACATCGTCTGCCTCTGCCTGGGCCACACTGGTTTCCCAGCTGCCACATTCTCCGCCCCCCGCCCCATGCAGAGCTCCAAGGACGGCGGGGCTGACCAGTGCTGCAGGGGCGGCCAGCGAGGCTGGGCGCAGGGCTGCATCCGCATCAGCTTGCTGCGCGGCGGCCAGCGCCCTCCCAGCTTCGGGCAGCACCTCTGCCGCAGCCGTGCCCAGCGCCTTCTGGGCGGCCTGGACCTCCTGGTACCTGAGAGGAGACAGCAAAGGTGGCTCACAGGGCAGGGCACGGGGCTCTCCTTTCCTGTGGATGTCCCCCCCCACCCCCACAGGAGCCCTCTGGCAACCTCCCAGGCAGACCTGCCCTCTGCAGGGTTGGCACCCAGCAGCTGGCCCCGAGACTGGCCACTAACTCGGCCGCCGCTAACTCCGCAGCTTTCGAATGAATGGAAAAGGCAGCAGAGGCACCACATCGTTTCTTCACTCATTCAATTCAAACGCTCTCTTCTGAAGGGGCTTGGGCTTGGTTTCCACTCGAGAATCATATGTTTTGCAAATATTTGGAGCCTCTGGCTGCATCACGAAGAGGAAACTGCCTAGTGTTGGAGAAGGGACAGCAGCCCAGGCCTCCGCCTTGCCCTGGGGTGACCTTGGGCGTGTGGCTCTCCAGATAAATGGATAGCCCTGGGCTCTGAAGACCCTTAGCTTCAAGGTGCTGTAGTTAACCACCTAGAACAGGTTCCCTGTCCCCTCCAGCTACCCACACCCTCCCCTCTCCGCCCAGTCCACAGTGAGCACCGCTGGGACACAGACTCCCCCCTGCTGTCTCTCATCCCTTCCCCACTTCTCAGAGAGCCTGTGCTCCCACCCCTGCCCAGGGAGTGGGTCATGTGACCTCACCCACCCTACCCCCTGCCAGTGGGCTCAGGGCTGGCCACGTGGTCTGAGCTGGGCTAATCACATTCTCTCATCTAGGAAGTCAACTCGGGACTTAGTGAGGCCTTGCTGGGTCTCTCTTGACCCTTTGACTGAGGAGGACATAAGAGGGTCACCCAGAGGAGAGAAGCAGAGGCCAAGAAGGAAGCTGGTGCCTGAAAGGAGCTGCCTGTGGGGTCTGGGGTGGGGCTGGGGGACGCTGCAGGGGCAAGAAAGAGAGAGAGGTGCTGCTCTGGACCCTCCTGGTTCAAGTTCTCACCCCTCCTCTCCAGAGGCTGAGCTTAACCCCCAGGCATAAATGCGTTCTTGTAAGGTACCACCCCCAGACATCCCCACCCATCCACCCAGAGGGCGTCAGGACTTGGGATGGAAGCCAATTCTGGAACCAGCAGCCTCCAGCCAGGCCCCGTCAGCTGCAGGAGGCCAACTCAAGCTTCCACCCACACCCGGGAGGCCTCACCTGTCCTCCAGTTCCCGCTGGGCCTCCAGGGCCACTCTGCCCTCCACCAGACTCCAGAGAAGCGCATAACTGGTGTTGGAGGCGACCAGGGCCCTCCGCGCAGTGGCCTCAATCTTGGCAGTGGTGTCCCTGTGGCTGTACGGAAATGCCCATTTGACTGTCACCAGGAGCCAATGCAGAAGGGGGCCTGCACCCAAATCCACACCTCCCAGCATGTGGGACTCCCATCATCCCAAAGTCCAGCCCCAAAGGCCAAGTTCTTCTTCTCCCTCTGCTGGATGCACAACAAAGGCTGATGGGAAGGGACCCTCCCAGGGAAGGGGCCCACCCATGCCCCCGTGCCCGTTACATTGAGTTTATGGCCTGTTGTCCTGGCATAATGATCATTAGGGCCTCTTATCACACAAAAAAATCTCAGTTTGGACAATAATTATATGGTCACCCTCATAAAGACATCACAGAAGAGAGTGGTCAGGACGGCCTGGGTTTGAATCCAGGCAGAGGGGCATCTGTGCAGCTGATCCTGATCTGGGAACCCGCCCCTCCGCCCCCGAGAAGGACTGGGCTCCCTTCCAGACTGTGTGGGCAAGACCTCACCAGGCTCCCGGGGCCTGGGGCCTCACCTCCTGGCAAGGGCACGGGCCTCGGTGGCCAGGTGGCTCCAGGTGGTGGGCTGGCTGGACCCTTCCTGAGGAATCACCTTTAGAGAAGAAATGGAGAGGGGAGGAAGCTGATGGCCATCCTTGAAGAGCAAGGGCCCCATTTGGCTAAATTCCTGGTCAGAACTAAATTGTGCCAGTCATTTTATATACGCTCAAAGGTAGTCTCAAAATCAGCACCCGGTGAGCAGATCCCAGAACGTAGAAACAGCAGTGATGACACCCACCATTCATTCGATGGACATTCACTCTCCCCCTGGAACATGCCTTGTTCTAGGCAGACATTATGCCACTAATCAGCAGAAGGGGTGCTGTGTGACCCCCCTCCCCCATTCCGCAGATGAAACGGAGACTCTCCAAAGAGGCACAGCCCAGGCACTAGGTCACCAGGTGGGCCCAGGACGTGGTACCAGAGATCTGAGGACAAGGGCCGCCTGCAGAATCTCCTCCTCCGAGGACTCCAGCGCTGCATCTAGGTCCGCCAGCTGGATGCAGGTCTTCTCTGTTCCGGCCCGGGCACAGTGGACACTCCTGCTCAGCGTGCGCAGCTGCTCCCGGGCAGCCTTCACAGCACCTTCGAGGCCTGTCACCTGCTCCAGGAAGGCTTCCTGGGCTCCTGCATGAGTCCAGGGTCACAGAGCAGTTGATGCTTTACAACAAAGCACCCACCTTCGGGGGCCCCCATCTGTGCCTGGACTCTGCCTGGGCACAGCTTAGCTCTGTCACCAGACTTGAGCACCAACCACTACCAGTCAGCTCCAAGGGAAGAGCCTTCTCATTTTACAAATGCCAAGACTGAGGCCCCGAGAAGGCAAATCACGACCCAAGGCTTCCCACGTAGGAAGTCCGCCACAGATGAGGGACTGGAAGGAACTCAGGTCTGCTAGAGCCACAACAAGCAATTCCTGAATCTGAGACAGCAGAAATGCCCCCACCTTGAGTCAGCTCTGTGATCTGCAGTGCGGGTCGGTATGGTCGTTTTAACACACAGCATCTGGAAGCTCTCTGTTCTGATCATTAGTCTTGCTAACAAGTGCTCAGCTTACCTATGCCTGACTGCTAAAGGAGCATAAATGCTTATGAACATGAAATTATACAGAAGAGTCAATTCATTTTCAATACTTCCTAAATTGCGGTGTCCCAAGGCCAAATTCCACCTGGCTCTAATAACAGGTTTTTTTTTGTTTTTGTGTTTTTTTCTCACGTACTTGTTTATTTCTATTCTATACTGGGGAATGAGCAAAATGGCCAACCGTCAAGACAGCAGAAATGTTACCTGTTCAGCATCCGGGACAGCGCCTCAATGATTATTTGTTGCTTGATTGAACTAATGAGCTAACCCAACTCCTGTCCTCACCCAGCTTACAGTCCGGTGGGACACAGGGGATAGATGTTATAGTCAGTGACTAATAGAGTTACAAAGTACAACTGAGTTGGGGACATTGAAGGAAAGGCCTGGGGTGGGGACAAGGCTGTGTCATGGGAGGAGCCCACTTAGTTGGGGAGGACAGGCTCTCCCAGGGAGTGAGTTCTTCTAGGACGGAGCTCAGAGCCTTCAAAGCATCCTGAGACCAGAATGAAGGTCTCCAAAGGGGGTGTCTGATCAGCCAGCCATCCCGTTGCCTGCTCACCTTGCAGCAGACGTCCCTGGTAGACGTCTCCCCGTGGGGCCTCTCCCTGCAGAATGTGCAGCGGTCCCCAGGGCTCACTACAGTCGGACCCCTGCAGCCACCCCTCCATCAGGGTCAGCCTGGCCTTCAGCTTGGAAGCCTGGAGTTAGGAAAAGAAGGGCATGTGAGGCTGGTGGCCTGGAAGTCCTGTCTGCACACCTCTCCCCTGGCTTCTGTCCTGCCTTCCCTCCCTGATGGTCCCCTTCTCCCATCTTATCCTGGGCATCAAAGTTGAGGACACACCAGACCTTTAAGAACCAGCTTTTGCCCACCCTTCCTCATGGCGGTCCCTTCCCTTCTCACACCCGTGGCACCTGTTAGCTGAGAGAGGGATGGAAAGGGAATCCCCAGGAGAATCTGTCTGTCCTGCTATATTGCCACAGAGCAGGTGTAGGTGGATACAGCTGACTGAATGAGTATGCCATGCAATGCCTCCTAGCACTGTTTTTTTATTTATTTTTATTTGCATTTATTTATTTATTCTTTTTAAGTAGGCTCCATGCCCAACACGGGGTCTGAACTCCCAACCCTGAGATCAAGAGTTGCATGCTCTACTGACTGAGCCAGCCAGGCGTCCCCCAAGTCACATACAATGACTGCATTTATAGAGCACTTGCTAGGAGCCAGCCCCTAGCGGCTGCTGGCCACGCACCAGCTCTCGTTCAACTTGTAAGCACCCTAAGGGCCAGAAGATGCAGACCCTGAGCTCTCTCTTCGAGTCCAAAGTCCAGAATGTGCTGAGAAACCACAGGGCTTTCCATTCCTTATTTGGTGGCAAAATGAGGTTAAAAATATTCTAAACTCACTTAGAAGCAAAACCGTTCTGACCTAGGCTGTTGGTGGTCCTTATTTTTTATTGGGTGGGACCGTTTGTCTGTTTTCCTGCGGACACATCAATGGGTTTGACTGCAGGGACTGACCCAGACACTGCTGGGGGGGGGAGGGGGGTGGCTAATATTCAGCACCCATCATTGTGTCTTTCGACAGTATCACCATTCTGAAGGCTGGTCTCACCAGTTTCAGGTAAGGGGTCGCAGGCCTGTGTCCATTTTGGAGCAGGAGAGAGAGACGAAATTTACCCAAGCTGTTACCTGCTGCTGGGGACAACTAACGGGTTTGGAGAGGGGAACCCCAGAGGTCATGCTCCTCACCCCTGCCTCACACAAGCTCCCTGCTCAAAATTCTACTCGCACCCCGGAACTGGCCTGGCCCTCCTCCCGACCCTCCCCGCCAAGGGCCATCTATGGTCTCGTCGCCACTGAACTTGAGGAAGCGTGAGACCTGGGTCTGGGTGGTTGGGAAGGACACCCGGTGACAGGTGCTGTTCTCCTGTCCACTCAGGAGATAGGGACGAGCAGAGGTGGGGGTTGAGCGGGGCTGGCGTCAGCCAGATGGCTGGGTGAGCACAGGGAGAAGGTGACCAGTGGTTCCAGAAGGCCAGAGGGCCATGGGGAAGCAGTCATTTCCCGGTGCCCAGCACAGAGCTGGTGCTCACGGTGGTGGTGGGGGGGGGGGGTGTGAAGTGACGGGAGGTAGGTCGCGACGTCTTGGATGGGGCCTGGATGGGTGGGCTCACCTCCTCCTTCACCAGGGCGTAGCAGGACGGGCACTCCTGACAGTGTGTGCCACCGGCCGTGACGAAGAAGTTTTCCTGACAGTGATCACACTTGTACCCCACGAAGCCGGGCCTGCACAAGCACGTGCCGTTCTCATAGCATTGTGCCGAGGCGGCCCCCACCGGGGAGCACCTGCAGGCTGGGGGGACCGGGGCAGGTGGCGCTGAGGGCCCTCACATCAGAACCGCCAGGTCCCCTGCATCCTCACAGCTGGCTACTCCAGACCCCCCGCCCCCCGCCAGAGGTTCAACCACATTCCTGAGTCCTTCCTGGGAGACTGAGTCAGAAGGTCGGAGGTGACAGCTGACTTATTTCAGTGTCCCTGGGTCTGAGAACCCGCCATGTTTAGGAACTGCCATGCCATCCGGTCATACGAATATGGAAACCAAGGCCCAGAGAGGTAACCCGATGGCCTCAGCACAGAGGAATTTAGCAGTGGAGCCTGGGACTCGATTTTTGGTCCCCTACACTCCCTCCCTCCATATTTCTATGGCTGCTCTTAGAAGACAGGCCTCCACCCGATCCTTTACTCTCTTGCCACGTGGCTGGTGGCCCCTCGTTGCCCAGAGACCTCAGGCCCCACCTTCTGGGTGGCCGGGAAGCACCCAGCTTCCTCACCTCGGCATCCCTTGATGGAGAAGCCGAAGAAACCCAGCTGGCATCTGTCGCAGGCCTGGCCCTCAACGCCTGGACGACAGGGGCACTGCCCGGTCTTGGGGTGACACCGGTCCTCCTGGGAGCCCAGCGGGTGACACTTGCAGCTATGACAGGGGAAGGGACCGGGTCTGAGACAAGCGGCCGGGACTGCAGATCACATCCTCTGCACACCAGGCCCCATCTCGAAGTCCGTACATGTCAAACAGCTTTCCCCAAGCTGTGCCCCCGGGGAAGCACAGGCTCACAAAATGCCACTCCCTCCCCTCCCCACAGAGGCTATGGGGACATATAAATCTTGGAGACTATACCCCTCTGTTGGGAAGTCACAATGCAACTAGCATATTAAAGGCTCTGAGGAGTCTTGCAAGGAAGAAACCTGTTTGTTTCACCGGGCATTTCCCTGGAGCCCTCCACTGGTCCCCAGAGGCACGAAGGGGCTGTTGTGGCCAAAAAGGTCACCAAGCAACAGCGTCACTGAGAAGGGAGACAGAGAGCAAACCGGCCCCCCCCCCGGCCACCTGGACATCCCTTAGGGCTGTTCTTGGCCCACATCCTGGGTTGGCAGGGCCACGAGTCTGACCCCCAAGGGACCATCCCTTTGTCCCCCTTTGGTACAGGGCACGGTGTACCTGGCGGGGAGCCTGGGATGGCACATTCCAAGCCAGATCCCTCTCTGGAGGCTGCCCGGGACGCCCTCCATCCTGGAGACACTCCCAGGGAGAAGGGCGCCCACAGCCTCACCCCACTCACCTCCGGCAGCCCCTCCCGGGCCGGAGGTCATAGAAACCGGGGCTGCAGTGGCTACAGTCCCGTCCCGTCACATGAGGCAGGCAGGTGCACTGGCCGCTCGCCGGGTCGCAGGGTCTCTGCTCACTGACTGAGCCCCCCGGGTTGCAGCTGCAGGCTGGGGGTGGAAGCAGAAAACGGTGTTGGGGAACCAGGCAGATCGCCATCCAACCTTTGGGGGCCCAGGAGAAGATGGGGCGCACACAGAGATGACTCACATTCGGCCCAGACGCCTAAGCTGTTTCTGGAAAAAGGCTCTAGGGCCGGGCTCAAATCACAACCCATCTCCTACGTCCTTGGAGAGACAGCCTAGAACCATCATGGAGGCAGAGGGCTCTTCTGAGCCTGCCCTGAACCCCCGCTGGCTGGAGAGAAAGCCAGAGACTTGGCCAGGGAGTCGTGGGTGGACCTCTGTACCCACTGTCTCGGGTCACTTGACCCTGCCCTCCTGGGCTCTATAAAACAAGAGGCCAGCAGGGTGCCGATAGGTGGCACGTGGAGAAAGGGTTCTGGAGCAAGTAAGTTTGGGGGAAATGCTGAACTTCTCCCTGAGCATTTCTGGAAGCCCTCCACGGGCCGAGGTATGGCCCTCTGAGTGGGGACAGAGGGCTGAGGGTGAACCCAGGCGGCGGAGAGGAACACCCTGATGGGAGCCCGGGGGGGGGGGGGCGTGCAGCACAAATGTGCTGAGTGCCGTGGCCATGGAGGTCCGTCATCGGCGCTAACTGCGGAGCTGGAGGTAAGTGCTAAATCATCAAGGCAAAAAATAAATAAATAAAGCACAGGCTCAGTTGATTAGATCAAGGCTGAGAGAGCCCTTGGAGGAGAGCAAACCCTTACCACACCTTTCAGACAAAGAAACAGAGCAGGTGAGTAATCTGCCTAAGGTTGCACAGCCCCGTGGAGTTGATGGCTAGAGCTGGCGGAGAGGGGTCCCACCACGCGCCCCTCACCGTGGGTCGGGAGGTGGGTACTCACGCGTGCATTTGTCTGTGGGCCGAGGGGCCAGGGCGCTCCCGTAGAAGCCTTCCTCGCAGCGCTCACAGTGGGCACCTGTCGTGTTGTGCAGGCAACGCAGGCAGCGGCCAGACTGGGGGTCACAGTTGCCCACGGCGTTGGGGTCTACGTTCCCATTGCACTGGCACCGCCGGCAGGGCTGGGGGGCCCCAGAGAGCCCCAGAGGGTCCCCAAAATAGCCGTCATCACAGATCTCACAGCGCCGCCCTGGGGAAGGGAGGGGGCTGCACGTGGAGGCGCAGGCCTGAGGGAGGGGGCTGCTGGGTCTCCACAGGGGTGGGGGGGGGGGGGGGGGCGGCCGTGAACCAAAGCGAGCGGCCCTCGCGTCTCCTTGTGGATCAGAGCGAGGGCCCCAGGGCCAGGGCCCAGCTCAGCCATCAGCTGGCTGTGCGGTCTAGGGCAAGCTCCTGGGCCTCTCTGAACTCCGGCTCCTCATCTACAAGGCGGGGACAGTAATGCAGCCGCCGCGGAGGACCGGGGAGAGGGCTTGGTGAGATAATTTGTGCAAAGCTCTTAGCACAGCTCCTGGTGCGACAACAGTAGTGGCCGTCACTGCCTGCTCATTGTCATCACCCTCCTTGTCACCCCGCCAGCCATCCTCTTCGCCAGTGAGGCCCTCGGGGTGCTGGTGGGATGAGGGGGGCAGGGCTGGCGCCCACCCAGGCGACCTTCCCAGGGGTTGTTTCCTCTACACACAGCAGTGCCCTGCTCCCCCCACCCCCAAATCCCCCTCAAGCACCTCTCCGCCTGGGCCAGACTGAACTTCTCTAACTTTCCACATCCACCTCGAGTCTGCAGACCAGGGGAGCCAGAAAATGTGGGGAAGGTTATGGAACAGAGGCGCAGCGTGACGGCAGGGTGGGGTGCAGGGTCCTCCCGTCTTGGGCCCCCTGCCCCCTTGCTGCTGCTGGCCCTAGGGGGAGCTGCTTTCAGAGCGGTCCCCTAGCAAAGCAGGCACGTGATAGGACCAAATGGACCTCAGGGCCGCCGGACACAAAATCAGATGTCTGAGAACCTTGGAAACATTTATGTCAAGTGAAATAAGCCAGTCGCAGAAGGACAAACATTGGATGGAAGTCACTTGTACGGGGTCCCCGGAAGAGTCAGATACAGAGAGACAGGAAGTAGGACGGTGCTTATTAGAGGCTGTGGAAGGGGGGTGGGGGTTGGTTCCGATGACAAATTTTATGTTACATATTTTTTGCCATAACTTAAGAGATTAATAATGGAGTATGCCCCCCCAAAACACGTGGAGTTGTAGAAGCGGGTGGATTGTAGGGTATGCGAATCCTGTCTCAAAAGAGGTATAAAAGAACCAGATGTCGAGGGTGGCCCTGGGTCCTGGAGTGGGGGGTGGGACAGTTTCTGCCTTATACAACATCTGGCAACGTGTTTTAAAAGCTCAGAGTGTAATCAGAGACTTTCCTCCTTCACCGCGTATCAGAATTAGCCAGAGCACTTGTTATGAATACAGATTCTTAGGTTCTGTGTCAAGCTAGCAAGCCGGGCTCCATGGGGCCAGGGCCCAGATGGGGGTTTTCAAAAACTCTCCTCGGGGCGCCTGGGTGGCTCAGCTGGTTAAGTGTCCAACTTTGGCTCAGGTCATGAGCTCGCAGTTCGTGGGTTCGAGCCCCGCGTCGGGCTCTGTGCTGACAGCTCGGAGCCTGGAGCCTGCTTCGGAGTCTGTGTCCCCCTCTCTCTCTGCCCCTCCCCTGCTCGCGCTCTGTCTCTGTCTTTCTCAGAAATAAACATTAAAAAAAATTTTTTTTAAAAAGAACTCTCCTGGAAATGCTCAATGGCTCAAGTTCTGCCAGGGACCTATGGCAGCCGGGAGCCCTGGTCACGTTCTGAGAGGTCAGGCTAAGCTGGGCCTTCCCCAATCTGTCACACTCCAAACCCAGGACCCCGCTCCTGGAGCCCAGGACAGAAGCAGAGCCCCTGAGCATGAGCCACTCACCTCTCTGGCCCGGGGGGCAGTGGGTGCACACTACCTCCCTGCTCTCTGGGATGGCTGTGCAGGCCGACTGTCCAGGGCACGGACAAGGCTGACAGTCATCGGCTCGGCCTCCGAAGGGGCTGCCATAGAAACCTGGCAAACAGCGCTCACAGGACGGGCCCTCGGTGTGATGGCCACACAGGCAGATCCCTGTGGGGCAAGAGAAGCACCTGGTTATGACTGCCCGAGCCCAGAATGCTCCAGAGACGGGGAGCATCTTGGTGGTCGGGCTCACAAGGCACACCCCCATGCAGAACTGAGGTGGAAACCTTCCAAGGTGGAGGCAGTTTGGCCTGGGGGTAAGAAAGTCCACCCTGGGTTCACGCCCACCACGTACTGACCCTGTGAAGCTGGGAAAACCATCTAACGCCCCGTGCCTCAGTGACCTCACCTACAAGATGGCCACGACAATGGCCCTGACCGCAAGGGTCTTTCTTTGTCAGGATTCAGCAGGATCATGCAGCCAGAGTACCTTGCATAGTCCCTGGCACCCAGCACGATCATTACTGTTACCGTTAGTATTTTGTTGTTTGAAACCTATAGCTGAACCAACAGATGACCTATCTGTGTTCCCACTCATGGTTTTCCTGCCCTTTCCTCTGTGGCCTCTTAACCTCAGGGGCCAAAAGACACAGACCCCTGGGGACGCGTGGGTGGCTCAGTCGGTTAGGCGTCCGACTCCGGCTCGGGTCATGATCTCACGGTCGGTGAGTTCGAGCCCTGCGTCGGGCTCTGTGCTGATGGCTCGGAACCGGGAGCCTGCTTCGGATTCTCCGTCTCCTCTCTCTGCCCCTCCCCCCGCTTGCACTCTGTCTCTCAAAAATAAACAAACATTAAAAAAAAAAAAAAAAAGAGCCACAGAGACCCGGGAGTCTGTTCCCAACATGATTTTGCAAAGAACAGGTTCACAGAAGCTGGCTGGTCTCATAGAACAGGCCCCGCCCTCCACTGGTTTCTCATGCTGGGGGATCTGCAAACCCCCTTCTCCAGCACCTGCACAGAGCCTGTGCCCTGGGGAAGGGAGGCCCCACTGCCAGGGCCTGAGTGAGGAGCCTGGCTGAGAAGGGCCCAGGGAAGCAAGATGCCCACCTCACCCCCCGCCTTCTGGGAGGCCCCGCAGCACTCAGCTGGGGCTGAGGTGAACAGGGAAAAGAGAATTCAGGGTAGACAAGTGAAACAGGGGGACCATCATGCCTGTGCTGCCTTCTACTGGTCCCTGACTCAGCCCAGATCCACACGCTCACTCCTTCTTCTCTCTAGCATGAGCAGCAGCGGCCACTCGGCCCATTTGACAGATGAGGACTTGCCCAAACTGAGCAGGAAGTCATGGGACGGCCGAGGGTTCTGAGGGATGACAGACTGGCCCCATGCCAGGCCTCCTTGGTCGGGGCGACCTGGACCAGCACGTGTTAGGATTACGAGGCCTCATCTGGGCTCGATTTGTGATGCCTGCCATGGCCAAGGAGGGGAGGAAGCCCCTCATGGACCGTGTGCCTGTCCCGACTGGCCAGGCCGCCGATTCCCAGGCTGCTGTCCTTTGTCTGCTCCAGTGTGGAGCCTGAGAGATGCTGAGCTTGCATTACCCTCCTCAGGGACCCCACCTGCTCCAGGAGGGCAGCGGGGCGCTGACCCTCTCGCTTCCGGTGTGAGAGGCCCACGGTGTGGAGAGAGGCCAGGGTCCGGCCCCCGTCCAGCACCTCCCACCTAGTGACCTGGGTCGAAGGCTCTCTCTGCCTTTCCTCTGCTGCTAGTGGGGTAAACAGCTGGCCGTAACCTTGCAGCGGGAGCAGCTCTGCCACCTGCTGGCCGTGCCGGCTCCCTGCGCCTTGGGTCCCTAAACTGTAAGACGGGTAATTGCAGGAATCAATGACACGGCGTGTAGAAAGGTGCCCGGCAGGGCACGCGGAGGAACTCGGGGACACCATTTTAGTAGTATCGCCCTCGGTGATCACTCACACATGCACACGGCTGACCCCGTTCGGGTCAGCACTCACCTGCCGCACTGGGTGTATAGCCTTAGGTGGCTTTGGGGTGGGGTGCCAGGACTCACCTGTGTGGGGGTCACAGGTGCCATGCTGGTTGCAGGTGCAGGGGACACAGCTGGTATAGGGACCCCCCAGTGGTGTCTCCCTCTTGTATCCTGGAGCGCAGGATTCACAGAACTGGCCTGTGTACCCTTTGGGACATGAGCAAGTCTCTACCCAGGAGGCTGGTGGGGAGAGCCCCCGCTGGGCTGACGTGAGCCGCACCTCAGTCAGGAATACCTGGCCTGCAGAACGAGGACAGAGGGGAAGAGAGTTACAGGCACACATTTCCCCCCCAAGACCTTCCTGTTCATACATGTAACAAGCAAAGGGTTATTGGCTCACAGATAAAAGGCAGCCTATGGGTCGATTATGATTTTTAAAAAGCAGACAAAGGAAAAATAGGCAGTGTTTTGAATTTATTTTTTTATTGAAAAATTTAAAAAAATGTTTATTCATTCTTGGAAAGACAGAGAGAGACAGAGCATGAGCAGGGGAGGGGCAGAGAGAGAGGGAGAGAGAGAGAGAGACACAGAATCGGAAGCAGGTTCTGGGCTCTGAGCTGTCAGCACAGAGCCCGACGCGGGGCTCGAACCCACGAACTGCGAGATCATGACCCGAGCCGAAGTCCAACGCCTAACCGACGGAGCCACCCAGGCACCCCCAAATAGGTAGTTTTTAATTTAGTTTTGTTTGTTTGATTGTTTTTTGAGAGAGAGTGAACAGGGGAAGGGGCGGAGAGAGAGGGAGAGGGAGAATTCCAGGCAGGTTCTGCGCTAACGGCATGGAGCCTGACGCGGGGCTTGAACCCATGAGCCATGAGGTCACGACCTGAGCCGAAATCAAGTTGGACGCTTAACCAACTGAGCCACCCAGGCGTCTCTTAAAGAGGGATTTTTTGAGAACAAGAAATGGATATGGCTGGGAATTTTCTGGAAAGCCATTCATTCTCGCAGCTTATCAGATATGTACATTTAAACAACCGTACCATTCATAACCCTCCGATTGGTAAGCATTTCAAGATCACGGACAGGGAAAGACAGTGTGGGGGACCCATGCCCAGGGATATAGGACTACAAATTAGGGGGCTCTGCTTTTAGTGAAGAGCGGTAGCTCCTATCAGGCCAACCCTCGCGCCAGAAAACAACTAGAAACTCAGGGCAAAATGTAACAACTATCCATTAACAACCAGAGCAGGTGGGCAGTAGAGAAGGGCGGACGCGTGTCCTGAGAACATAGATCGGTGCAGCATGTATCAAACGTGCACCCTTTGACCCAACACCTCACATTCCCACGTTGAGGGATCTGTGCTAAAGACAGACGCGCCCAAGGAGACAAAGACCCTTCCGTATTCCCTGTTCTCGGCAGCACCGTATGCAGAGTGGAAACGTGGAAACCGTTTCAACATCTACAAACAGAGGGACAGCTGAAACTCGGGAGCATCTATATTGCGGAACGATACGCGGTGGACGGACAGCCAGCCTTTTTCTACGTGTAGGACAGGTGACAGCCCCCAGGACACACGTTAGCTGAAAAAAGCAAGCGGCACCACATCAGACTGTGTGAGGCGTTAAAAAGCACAGATGTAAACACACACACACACACACACACACACACACACACACACACACACACACAC
>NW_024412401.1:52674681-52689950 GCF_014898765.1 Herpailurus yagouaroundi | reverse complement strand
CACACACACACACACACACACACACACACACACACACACACACACACGTAAGACCGTGCATGCAGAAAGATGTGGATGAATACAGCCCAGAGCGTCATTCAGCCTGCGGCTGGGCAGGCGGGGAGAGGGAGGGTCAGTACGTCCACCTGCCGCTCCAATTCACCCCAGCACCCAGTGCGGGCCTGGCCTAAGCAGGTGCTTCGTAAACATCTGTTAACGAAGGCTGAGTGACAGAAGGAAGCGGGAGAAGCTGCTGGAAAGAGTGGAAATGAAACGCCTCCGAGGAGCCTCAGCAGGGCGACCTGGGGAGTAGGGAGGCTTTGGGGAGCGTGGGCAAGGCTGATGGGGACAGAGCTCCAAAGAGAAAGAGGGGGCTGAGGCAGGAAGGGCCGGCTTATAACCCCCGAGTCTGACTTGAAGGGGCCCGGGGAAAGCTGGCCATTTAAGCGAAGCGTTCTCTAAAGGAGCCAGTCACTTCCCCGCCCTAGAAGGAAATCTGTGGCTGTTCTGGTCATCACAATGATGGGGAGACAAGGGTCAGGGGTATTAGACATCCTGACATGAGCAGAAGCCCCCCGTGACTTTCAGAGGTCTTGCTGGATGCTGAAAAGGCAGGGAAACACCTCCGCAAACATCTGAACCCCGACTCCCACTCCATTTTACACACGAGCACAAGGCATTTTTGAACGGTGTAGGTGCATATCGGATTGTCTAGCCATGCGGGTACCCTGAACGCGGGGGGAACCCCGGGCTTTGTCGTGCTCAGAGTTTTTCACCGCTTGGGAAAATCGTGCCCCCTAGTGGCCCCCCAGCTCTTGAAGTCTGTCGCCAGTGTGCACCCCGTCCGTGCTCTGGTCCCCCTCTGTGACTGCCCTGCTCACAGTGATGTGACAAATAGTCCCATTTAGTGATGACTTCAAAATGACACACACAAAGGGTTTTAAGGAACAAAGGTCAGTCCTATTCGGATGGATGTCTGAAACTTGGGTTTCACAGCTTCACCCACAAATGGACGGTTACTCTGCCAACGTGTTTTTCCCGTAACGCAACAACGAAAGCGCCAAGGCTAAGTCAACCTTCTAGAAGAACCGCATCGACCAAGCCAGCACTAGTCACAATTTCCCTGCTCGCTGCCTCTGCAGATGCCTTCTGAGCTTCAGTTGCTCCAAAACCCACAGTTATTCACCACAGTGGGGGCAACTCTGATTACCTCATTATGTCCTCCAGTATGGTCACGGCTGAGCACCGACACTCTGGAATTCAATGATTGTTTTTGTACATCGTTTACTTTCTTTTTATTTACTCTGTCTGTTACAACTAGGATACTACACTGGTTTGGAAACATTGTGTCTGTGTAAGTTATGATATCTATCAAAATTTCATCTCTAGGGGCGCCTGGGTGGCTCAGTCGGTTATGCGTCCGACTTCGGCTCGGGTCACGATCTCGCGGTCCGTGAGTTCGAGCCCCGCGTCGGGCTCTGGGCTGATGGCTCAGAGCCTGGAGCCTGCTTCCGATTCTGTGTCTCCCTCTCTCTCTGCCCCTCCCCCATTCATGCTCTGTCTCTCTCTGTCCCAAAAATAAATAAATGTTAAAAAAAAAATTTAAATTTCATCTCTAAATGGTAAAGGGGTGTTGTATGTGAAACACCTGTTTTGATTTTCTTTTTAAAGTTTATTTATTTATTTTGAGAGAGAGAGAGTGAGAGAGTGAGCAGGGTAGGGGCAGAGAGAGAGGGAGAATCCCAAGCAGGCTCCACACTGTCAGCATGTAGCCCAACACAGGGCTTGAACCCATGAGCCTTGAGATCACGACCTGAACCGAAATAAAGAGTTGGATGCTCGGGGCGCCTGGGAGGCTCAGTCGGTTAAGCGTCCGACTTTGGCTCAGGTCATGATCTCACGGTTCGTGGGTTCGAGCCCTGCGTCGGGCTCTGTGCTGACAGCTCGAAGCCTGGAGCCTGTTTCGGATTCTGTCTCCCTCTCTCTCTCTGCTCCTCCCCTGCTTGTGCTCTGTCTCTCAAAAATAAATAAATGTTAAAAAAAAAAAATTGGACACTTAACCTACTGAGTCACCAAGACACCCCTCAAATTCCTGTCCTAAAAAGGGGCACAGAGGATGCCTCGTCTAGGCATATACAGGTATGGGGGGGGGTGGAGAGGAGAAAGTATATTAAGGAGCGCCCGGGTGGCTCAGTCGGTGAAGCATCCGACTTCAGTTCAGGTCATGGTCTCACGGTTCATGAGTTCGAGCCCCATGTCGGGCTCTGTGCTGACAGCTCAGAGCCTGGAGCCTGCTTCGGATTCCATCGCTCTCTCTCTCTCTCTCTCTCTCTCTCTCTGCCCCTCCCCTGCGCTCACGCTCTCTCAAAAAATGAATAAACTTAAAAAAAATTAAAAGAAAGTACCTTAAGAAGAGTGGGGGGGAGCCAGGAACAGTCTGCAAGGATGATCACCATGTGGCCAGGGTGAGAGGTGGTGAGAAATCTCTCTGGAAGCAGCGTCATGACCCAGCTCCCCCGAGAAGGTTTAGAAACCCCGATCCGCTCTCAGGGTGACTTAGGTGCGATACCACCAATGACCAGCAGGAGGAGCCAACTCTGGGATCCGCGCCTGTCCCTGAGACCAGCGCCCACAGAGGACCCTCAAAGGTCCCTCCTCCTGGCAATAATGGCAGACTCTGCCCTGGAGTGACTACGCCCCACAGCTCTTGGCTGCTTCGTGGCCACACACCTGTCTCTTAGAACTGGTCATCCTCAGCCCCACCCCCAACTTGTTCAGCCCCTGCCTCTGTCCTCAGCACCCACCCTCCCAGTCCTTACCAGTTCCACGACCTTCAGCCAGTGTCCTACTTCTCTGACCTTCAGACGTCTCTGTGGCAAAACGGGGATGCTAAGTGTCTGCTAGGCATGAGGGTGCCCCGGGGCCCGGCGGGTGAGGAGGGCCGTCCCCATCATTACTGACCGGAAGGGCTTGCGCTCTGGCCGCCGGCCTGGATGCGCAGAGCCGTCAGATTGGCGAGCAGCTGCTGGAAGTGGAAGGGGGGCAGCGGAGGGGCCGCGTCCTCAGAGGTCTCCTGCAACCTGGCAGGGGTGGGGGACAAACGGGAACCTGAGGCCGGGGGCAGGTGGTACCAAGGAGCCCCCAGCTTGGAGAGCGGGGAAGGCCCCAGACCACAGGAGGATCCGAGTGTGCCCAGACCTCAGGGACCACCCCGAATGCCCGACCCCACCTCCCAGGACTCCGCAAGGCACTTACTGGAATGTGAGCTGGGCCTCCCCCGGCTGCCCAGCATCCCGGGGGCCCGACAGGCTGGAGGGTCGTAGAGTCAGGGCCAGGCCCGCCCCTTCCAGCCTCAGCCGCACGGGGAGTGGGGAGCCCCCGGGGGGGACCCAGAAGGTCAGTGTGATGGGCTGTCCGTAGCTGAACCGCTGGTCTCCCAGGAATTTCTCTGACGACAAGAGAAGAAGGCTTCGACGTCTGTACTTAATTACCTTGGTTTCAAATGTCTACGGTATATTGACTTTATTGACAATTAAACATTCAAACAAGGTAAAAACGACAGAAGGGGAAAATCGAAGGCCTCCCGGCATACCAGATGCCGAGGGTGGCCTCCCACACCTTCCCTGTAGGCCGGCTTCACGCGCCTGTGACCTTGCAGTAACACAGGGCCCCACGGCCGGCATAGTGCTCCGCTGTCATTGCCTTGAGCTCTGGCTTTATAAGTAAAGTCCGAGGGGACGGCGGAGTCGATCTGGGAGCAGGGCGGATACCGAACACACACACACACACACACACACACACACACACACACACGACACGCACAGTGGGGGACACCCGGCCACCCGTTGACAAGCCATGCTCGCGACGACACCCCACGAGCAGACTCTGGCGGCCCCGTGCCCGTGGGAGCTGAGCGTGAGGCTCAGAGCAAGTTACAAGGCCAGCATGCTGCACGTGGCCCCAAGGCCACGCTTTCCACCAGAGTCACAACATGCTCGGAGCAGAAAGAAGGCGGCGGCAGTCTAAGAGATAACGGAGGGCCCAGCTTTCGAACTTGCGCCGTTTCTCTGGGTCCTCTGACTGCTCAGGCTGGGAAACGGCCACGCGGCAGGAGAGGGCACATCGGGACGTGCCCGGCTCTGTCCCCCTTCGGTCCTTCTGCACTTGGGAGTCAGCCGGAGGTACAGCATGTTGGTAGACCGTGTGCGTATCAGGAAGTGAAATAAAAATAGTTGACTCCGTCCACCTGCACTGTGCCCGGCACTCGGCACAGAACCCAGCAAGTGCTTCCTGAGTGAATAACTTTTTCTTCAATGTGTCAACAAAGCAGCCGCGGAATAGCGGGTGTTTTGTGTTCTTGGGGCTCTGAGCTTGGGGCACCTGCCCCAGGACGGGGCCTCAGGCCCCCTGTGACTTCTGCTTCCTGGCTGGGCACCGTGTCCACAGAGCGGCTCAGACATCTGGGCACCATCTCTCTGGCCCTTCTTGGAGAGGGAGGTCAAGGGCACGACTGGGTTGGGGGAGCCAGCGGACCGGGAATCTGGCCGCAAGACAACTAAGAATGGACACCTGGATCCCGGTTCCAGGTCTGGTACAGTTTCCAGGAAACCAAAATTGCCCTATTTGGTGAGGGGCGGTTCAGAATAATCGAGAATGATTCTGCAGGAATCCCGTGACCTCGGGAAGAGCGTTCAGTGGCCTGGCAGGGTGAGAGACGGATGGGAAGTGTACAGGTATTTCTGGGAAGGAGCCTGGTGGCAAGGCCTTGATGAGAAAGCCGGGGTGGGGGGGGGGGGATGCTCCGGCAGACCCCGCAGGGTACGTGGTTGGCGCAAAATGGCCCCCAAAGGTACTCATGCCCCGAGCCAAGAAATCTGTGAATATGTCCCATGTCATGGCACTTAAGGGGCAATGAAGACCACATATGGAATTAAGGCTGTTGATCAGCCGGCCTTTGAGGGGAGAGATTATCTTGGATCAGGCGCCCGAGCCCGGTGTAATCCTCAAGTCCCTAACACATGGAAGAGGGGGGCAGAAAAGCTGCAACAGGGAGACCGGATGCTTCTGGAGATGGAGGGGTGGGTGGGGGCCACAAGCCGAAGGATGTGAGCGGCCTCCAGAAGCTGCAGAAGGCAAGGGACCAGACTCTCCCCTGGGGTCCCGGGAGCGCAGCCCCGTGGATGCCGTGATTTTAGCTCCCTGAGACCCATTTCAGACTTCTGACCCCCCAGACCACTGGAGAATAAGTTTGCGCTGTTTTTAGCCACCGGGCAGGTGGTGATTTGCCACAGTAGGAAATGAACACGGGGCAGCCCTGCCCCTGCCTGTGACTGCAGGTACCTGGTAGCGTGAGCTCCTCCTCGCCTTCTGGATTCAGGAGCAGCCCCCTTGGGCTCCACTGCGCGGGATGCTCTGGGCCCCCCACACTTCCGGCCCGCCAGCCCTCGGCTCCTGGGTAGCAGACACACGCGCCCGCGTGAGGCTCTGGAGGGTGGCCTCCACACTTTCCCACCTCACACCCTTCCTGGGGTCCCACGGGTGGCCCCTAGAGGCCTGAGCACAGCCTGAGTCAACTGGCCCGGGGGGACGAGAGACTGTTGTAGAGACAGGCCGGCAGGGGGTGGGGGGTGGCGAGAGCCAGCTGCTGCTGGCAAATGCTGCCCACAGCCGGCCGCTCAGGCCCCCATCCCAGAGTCCGGACGGGGGTCTCGGGGTGGGAGGTAGCCCCAGGAGAAGGGAGAAAGCTCAGGGTGCCGAGCCTGTTTAGGGCAAAGTCAGACCTCCGGGCCTGCCTTGCCCCTTCAGTGGGTTCTGAACACAGCACGAAGACGGTCCGGAGACCCCAGCACGGGGCACTGGGACACTGGAGCCATCTCTAACGGTACTGAACTTGACCTCAACTTCAGGTCTTCGGAGAACTCCCTCACCCACGACCTCACCGCCCTTGTCCTTCGAGGTGCGTGTGTCATCAGCCCCACCGCACCAAGGGGTGCCACCCGGTCAGGAAGTGGTCGAGCCAGGATGAGAGCCCAGACCTTCCGGTCCCCAGTCCCGTCCACCCTCCCTCTGGCGGCGGCAGTGCACCAAGCCTAGTGTGGCACGTAGCAAATGGCCTTAAAAATTGCTGTCTCGGGGCGCCTGGGTGGCGCAGTCGGTTAAGCGTCCGACTTCGGCGAGGTCACGATCTCGCGGTCCGTGAGTTCGAGCCCCGCGTCAGGCTCTGGGCTGATGGCTCGGAGCCTGGAGCCTGTTTCCGATTCTGTGTCTCCCTCTCTCTCTGCCCCTCCCCCGTTCATGCTCTGTCTCTCTCTGTCCCAAAAAATAAATAAACGTTGAAAAAAAAAATTAAAAAAAAAAAATTGCTGTCTCCATTTCTAAGACAGAAGTTAGCCATATAAACGACCCACGTAGAGAAAAGCACTTTGAGGGCCTCAGTTGTTTTCCCCAAGGCCAGCCCCACGCGGAGCCCGGCTCCGTCCTGCTTTCTGCGCGAGCCTCCAGCAGAGGGCGCACTGCCCCCGCGTCTGGGGCGCCCCAGAGCCAGCGCTTGAGGTTCTAGCCCAGCTGGGGGAGCTGCAGGGGTTGCGGGGGGGGGGGGGGGGGGCTGGGGGGCGCGGAGGGGGGCCCCGGGGGCGGGGGGGGGGGCGCCCCCCTCTGTGGGGTGCAGCAAGGGTCCCCGTAGGCCGTGATTGAATGCCGAGCCCCACTGCTCTCCTGCTCCAAAGACGCACAGGCACCACCTGGAGTTGGGGACCCAGGGCACCACGGCACCTCTGGACTCTGCACCTGGACAGAAGGCCTGCCCCAAACTCAGGAGCTGACAAACCCGGGTGCCAACAATTAAATTCTGTGACATACCTTTTCCGGGCCTCGGCTGCCCCATCTGTAAAATGGGAATGAGAGTACCGACCTACCTTCCAGGGAATCCATAGGTTCCATGCATGCAAAGAGCTCAGCACAGTGCCTGGCATTCGTCAAGTGCTCATAAATAGAGTCCAGGGGACCGAGTGTGAATCCCCAGCAGACTGATTGGAAATCCCCGCCCGGGATCCAAAGGCTGCCGCCTACCCAGCT
Organism: Herpailurus yagouaroundi; assembly: GCF_014898765.1. Lineage (NCBI taxonomy): Eukaryota > Metazoa > Chordata > Mammalia > Carnivora > Felidae > Herpailurus > Herpailurus yagouaroundi. The sequence continues at coordinate 52,682,876 of NW_024412401.1, read as the reverse complement.
CCCAGCCCTGCTAGAGGCTGGGTAAACGGCAGGGGCGAGGGAGGGAGCCAAGGGGTACGGGAGGTACTGGGGAGCGCTGAGGGGCACAGAGGGGCCTCGGGGAGGCCGCCCCCTCCTTCCCATACACCACAGCAGGATCTCCCCAGAGCAGGACCGCCTGCCTCCCACCCTTGGTGCAGAGCCGACCTCTTGGAGGTTGCTGTGGACCACGGGGAGCACTTCTTACCCTGGCGGAGGTCGGAGAGGATGTGGTGCTCCCGAAACTGGGCAGCGGCCGAGCACACCTTGGAGTGGCCAAAGCAGAAACAGCTGCTGCAGCCGGCTGGGTTATGGGGCTGCAGGTTGAACGTCCCTGGACGGCATCTGGAAGGAGGCAGGACGTGCCGGGGGTGGGGGTGGTGGGGGTGGGGAGGGGAGCAAATGAGTCAGGGAGGTCTGGGGGATCCCAGCTAGACTGACCTGAGTCGGAGTCACTGGGGAGACTTAAAAAACACATTTTTTTTTTTTTTCAGATTTCCAAGAGTTGCAAAGATCACGCAGAGAGCGTTCCTGTGGCCTTGTCACCGGCTTTCCCCAATGTCAACCTCTGACATGGCCGGTGTACATGTGACCAGGCCACGGAATTCACATGAGCGAATGCTGTTTACTGAACTCCAGGCTTTATTAGGATTTCTGCCCCCTTTTCCACTCCTGTCGGTTTTCTGCCCCGGACCCGATCCAGGACATGGCGTCTCCTCTGGTCTATGCCAGCTTCTCGGGATTTCTCGTCTTTTAGCACCTTGCCACTTTTGAAGAGCAGTGGACAGATGCTTGGTAGAACGCCCCTCAGTTCAGGTTTCTCTGATTAGAAACCCGATTAGACTGGGGGCCATGGGTTTGGGGAAGAAACAGAGAGGAGGTGTCCTTCCCATCACATCGCACTGGGGTAAGTGATGCCCACGTGACATCACCGGTAACGTTACCCTTCACCACCCGGTCAAGGTGCTGCCTGCCCCGCTCCCGCGCCCCAAAACTGCCACACGCTTGCCGTTAGAAGGAAGTCACTAAATCCAGCCCGCGGTGCAGAGCAGAGGAATTAAGCTCCATCCCCTGGAGGGCGGAGTATTAAAGAATTGTGCACACAGACTGAAACCACCGCAGTAATTCACAAATATTTTGAGAGGGAGGTATTTGGGGTTATGCAAACGTCCCGTTTCTCCTTAAAATCCTGCCCACTGAATTCGGTGGCTCTCGTCTACAGCGACCGTTACTGTGAAATCTGAACTGATTTTGTATTTCCGTCATTCTTTCCACAACTATTATTTGGAATTCTTTTGCAAGGAAGGTTTGTCCCTTCGTCCCGGTGTATTTATTTTTTCCCTCATCTGTGGGTATATCGGTGTGGATTTTCGTAGATATTTATTTTATTCTTGGGGTTATAATCCAATACTGTCGTTATTTATTTAGTTCAAATCTTTCCAGCTTTGGCATGGATCTTTCAGGTTGGTACTCGTGATCTTTTTTTAACGTTTTTACTTCTTTTTGAGAGAGAGAGACAGAGCATGGGGGGGGGGTGCAGAGAGAGCAGGAGACACAGAATCAAAAGCAGGCTCCAGGCTCTGTGCTCTCAGGGCAGAGTCCGGCACAGGGCTTGATCCCATGAACCATCAGACCATGTCCTGAGCTGAAATCAAGAATTGGATGCTTAACCCACTGAGCTACCCAGGCGTCCCCTGGTTTAGTTTTGTTTGTTTTCATTTTTTTTTTTTTTCTTAATTAAGCACTTTCGTGCTTTCTGTTACAAGACACAAGCTTTCTGGGCTCATCTTGCATTTTCCCTACCCCAGCTCTAGATCAGCCGCTTCTCCAAGGAGTCCTGGAGAACTATTTCGGATTCCCAGTTGGCACCCTGGGGGCTCTGTTTGAGCTGGCCAGGGCAGAGGTATCAGATTCATAAGAAGCAGTCGATGGCCCCGGATGTCTAGCCAGCTCCGAGGAACACATCTCATCAAGCTGCCCCGTTTAAGTGAGGCTCAGAGGCACCTCATCCGCAAGGTGCAAGGCAGTGGGGCAGAGAACCCCGGTGGGGTCTGGTTCCCCGACTCCACCCTGCCTCCCTGCGTGAGGGATCTCAGAGAAGGAAGTCCCAGCAGATAGCCCAGCTTCCACCCCAGGGCCTACAGGCCACACGTGGGCAAGGTGAGGGGGGCGGCCTGGGGCTGACCAAGGCAAGTCAAGGCCAGGCCCAGCTTCTTCCTGAACCAGCAGGGGCCCAGCACAGACTAACAGGACTCGAATCCACAATATAATACTGTCAGGGGCTTTACACACAGGGCCTGCGGCCAGAGAATCAGAGCCCCAGACAGACCCTGCGCTGGCTGCGAAGGGCTTCAGAGGTCAGGGCCGAAGCCAGGAAGGGGACATTCATCTGCCATTGCTCAGGGCTTGAAGACCCCCAGAACACACTAGAGAGGAAGTTTAAGAACTGTGTGGCTCTGAAAAAGCAATTTCGGCTCACTGAGCTTTGGCAACCAAGCTTGAATCTCAGCTCAATTGGTAGGAGCCTCCTGGAGCAGGACGGAGAGGATTCTGAGGTTACGGTAGGGCTCATGGTAAAGACTGCTGTGCCCCACTCGTGATGCCTGCCCTGGGTGTGAGACGGGAAGGCTATGGTACGAGTCCAAGGTATTTGCTATCCTTGGATTGGTTCATCTCTCCTATGCTTTCCAGCTCTTTTCATTTGAAGATGTAAAAAAAAAAAAAAAAAAAAAAAATGGCTATCACAGCCTTTAGTCATCAGCGGTAGCGGGTCAAAGTATAAACAGCGTCAGAAGCTTTAGAGAACTTCCAGGGTGGCAGACCCGTGGCGCTCCAGGAAGGCTGCTGGGCGATGAGGATGCCCGGGTCCGTATGGACCACGCCCCCCCGCTCCTCCACCACGAGCCCAGCAGGCTTATGACCGAATCGGCTCGCCCACCTGTCACACTGCTTGCCTTCCACGTTCTCCTTGCAGGGGCAGCGTCCACTGTGCGGGTCACAGGTGCCCAGGCTGCCGGCAGGATTGCAGGTGCAGGGTCTGCCAAAGAGACAGGACGGTGGGAGCGAGTCCGGAGTGAGAGTAGCCCATCCTCCTTGGAATTTCCCCATCGCTCCCCATCCCCTAGAGGACCGGGAGGCAGGCTCGCCCAAGAGCCTGCGCCTGGCTATACTGTTCCCACCTTGCTGAAGAAGTGACCCGTCCCCTCACCTGGAGAGTGGTCCATCTGCCTACCCGTCCTCTCATCCATCCGTGCATTCTTCCAACCACCTAGCTGTTTATTCATCTTTCCAGCCTTCTATCCGTTGGCCTAGCCCCCTACTCATGCAACCTTCCTTCTTCCCTCCCTTCCATCCTTTAATCTATCCTTCTATCCACCCTTCCTTCCTTCCTTCCATCCATCCACTATCTGACAAGACATGGCTCCTGCGCTCATAGAGCCTACAGCCCAGTGAGGATGAACAAGCCAACAGATAGGTGCTGTGCTCTGACACGTTCTATGGAGAAGATGTACAAGAGGCTGCAGGTGCACCAAGGAGGTGCTTGGGGTAGGGACAGGAGGACAGGTAGAGGAAAGCCTTCCAGGGGGAGGGACACCTCAGCTGGGGACTGAAGAAAGTGTAGGGGTCTGCTAGACACAGGCCAGTGAGAGGCAGGGGGTGTGGAGAGAAGAATGCTCTGGGCTAGGAGCATGTGCAAAGGTCCAGAGGCCAGAGAAACACGGGGGAAGCACGCAACTCCCACCTAAGGGCCAGATTTGTGCCTAGAACAGCTGAGTATTTTGTGAGGCATCCGAGACTCCCCATATGACTCCCGATGTATTTCCACCGCCTTTCAGATATATAAGGAGACTGCTTCAACCAAAGCCAAGTTCATTTTGAAGTGCTTCTGAATTTGTAAGAGCTTTATTTTTCCGGTCGTGGGTGCTTCTCAGTCAAGTGGTGGTCAGTGTGTCAGACCCCTCTTCCAAGGTCCAGACCCCAGTGGTCCCCTGCCTGTCTCTCTCTTGGATACCCCACCAGCGTTGTGCTCTTCCCACCTCTTCCCACCGCGTTGTGCTCCCCGTGTCGTGAACGGCCTCCCTCCACCTAGGTGCCTGGGGACCCAGCCTTCATCCCGCCTTCCTCTCCTGCTCCCCGGTGACCACCTCCTGCCACGTCTGCCTTCCGAGGGGCTCTGGGATCTGTCCGGGTCTCTTCCGCTCCCTCTCCGTGACCAAGCCTTCGTGCACGCTGCCACGCTTCCCAGCTGTTCCTGCTGCAGCCTCTGCCCCGGCCCCCAACCTCGTCCCACCCCTGCTTCACGTCCGTCCACACTCCTCCCGAGGTCCCCCCCGGAACCGTCCTCCCGCCCTGTACCACGCACTCAGAGGCTCTGCACATGCTTTTCTTCTGCCTGGCACACCCGCCCCCGCCTCTCAGGTCTCACACTGGAACTCAGTGCCTCGCACGGGAAGCCTGCCCTTGACCCCCAAGACCGGCGGGGCTTCCCTGGGACCCACACCCTGTCTCCCGTTCTCCCGGGACTGGGTGCCTGTAGTCCTCACCTGGGACTGGACTGGCTGCAGAGTCAAGAATGTGAAGGAGTGAAGGACAGAGGCGTGGAAGGGAGCAGGGAAGGACAGCTCATATCCCCTTCCCCCTGCTTCCTGGCACTCGGTCCCAATCTGCGCACCGCCCCGTGCCCTGCTGGGCCGTGCACACCCGCTCCCCCGGCCCCCTCACCGGCAGCCTCCCTCACTGAGTGAGTGGAACCCGGGCAGGCAGCGGTCACACTTCCAGCCTGTGACGGTGGCCTTGCAGGCACAGGTGCCTGAGTCATCGCACTGGAGACGTAGCGAACCTGGGGGAGCAAGGGCTCGGGGCAGTGGGGGCTCGAACCGGGCGGCGGGGGGAGGAGTGGGGGCTGGGCGGCGGGGCCCGCTCACCTGCCGGGTGGCAGTCACAGGGCTGGCACGGCGTCCGGGGGCTCCAGCGATAGAAGTCCTCCTGGCAGCGCTCGCAGTGCGGCCCGGCCGTGTGGTTCCGGCAGTGCAGGCAGCGGCCGCCGTGGCCCGTACCGCGGAAGAGGTCCCAGTCGAACACACACTCCTCAGAGTGGCCGCTACAATTGCAAGCTGTGGGCAGGGGGCGGGGGGGCAGGGGGCTGTGCGTGAGTGGGCGGGGCCCCGGGGGGCGGGGTCTGTGGCAGTCAGCCGCCCTGTGATGAAAGAGCCAGCAGCTGGAGGCAGGTCAAGCTTGATCAAGGGTATGGAGACCAGTCGACTGATCTTCCCAAACCGGACCCTCAAGAACAAAGGGGGCACCAAGACGGAGGACCCTGCCGGGAAAGCCAGGATGTACAGTCCCCAGCCGCTCTTCACGGCTGGCCCCCTTCTGGAGTGGCAGCGTGGCTCCCTCCAGGATGTCTTGCGGATCCTCTCAGCCCTAATGATCGCGCGGACGTGGTTCCCAGTGGCCACGAGGTCGCGCAGATGCACGGAAAAGACAGGCTACCCCTCCTTCGCGCATTGATTCAGTTTTCTAAAGGAGAGCGTACGAAGGATCGCTTCGTCTCGACTCCCGTGGTGAGCCCAGCGCGGGGGGTGGGGGGGGGGCAGCTCCCGCATCGTCCTAACCGCTGTTCGACGGGGACCAGATGCCTCGAGCAAGTGAAAATCTTACAGGTGCAGGGAGGCTCCGGGAGCTGAAAGGAGGGACCCCACGGGCTGTCCTGGGGGGTGGGACGAGACCTCCGGGAAGAGGTCACGGCCGAGCTGAATCTGAGGGCTGGCAGGAAGGGGCTGGCTGGGTGAGGGAGGGGACAGTCCCGGGCGGTAGGTGAGGCCGGGGGATAAACTGAGGATGGCCAGAGATCTGCCCGGTGCAGGGGTGCTGGCATGTCACGCGACGGGCAGCACAAGGGGACAGGCAGTGGTGCAGGGGCAGCTGTGAGGTCAAGAGGTCAGCAGAGCATGATCCGGGGAGGCCAGGCGGCCACGGTCAGTGGACTTCACTTGCAGCAAGGCAGGCTCTGGGAGGGTTACACAGGAGCTGGGGAGCAGAGAAGCTGGAGCTTCGGGCCCAGAGTTGGGGTGGGAGGGGTGATGGGGCTTGGACCAGGCTGCGTAGAAAGACACAATCAGGTGGGCTAGAGGGTCAGGGATGAGGCCGAGCTCAGGGCGGCCTGCACTGGGCGGTGGGGGGGTCAGGTCTGAAGTCCCCGGCTTCCAGGCTGCTGGCAGAGAGGACGAGGACACGGCAGGAGAAGTGGTCTGGCTTTTTGTGTCCCCACCATGGAGACAGACTCGGGCTCAGAACGGGGGAGCCGGCCGGCACGGCTTCCTTTGGCCCCAGGGAGGACTCCTTGGTGGAGTGAGGGCAGGTGAGCCCAGGCCAGTGAGGGCAGCAGAAACCTAGCAGGGCCAGTGGCCCCTGGGAAGCTCCTGCAGCCAGTGCCCTGTTCCTGGACCAGGCCGTCCCCTCCCCGCCCCAGCTCCGGCAGCCCCAGGATGGCCAGCTCCGCACAGAGGGCCTGAAGCAACTCAGATGACTCTCTGGGAGGCAGGGCAGGGCTTGGGGACAGGGGGAAGCTGGGATGGGCCGGCCTGCCGGGCGGGGACGGACTGTGATGGGTCGTCCCAAGCAGGCCGTGGGCAGCCCCGCGTCCCTGGAGAAGGTGGGACGGCCCCATCGTCTCCAGCCTGTCCCTGAGGTTAGGCGGACAGAGCCACATCACACGGGGACTGAGACATCAAAGGCTGCCTGGGGGGGCCGTGGGAGAGGCTGGGGGGCAGGTCGGCGCCCCCCTCTCACCCCCCCCCCCCCCCAGGACCCGGGGCCTTCTGGCTTTGATCAGCAGCTGCGGCTAGAGCAGCTGAAACAAAGGCACAGTCGGGGGGCCTCCCAGCCCTCTGACCGCAGCCTCTACTGGGGGATTTGGTCTGGGGGAGGGCCGAGGAACAAACGTCCCCTCCAGCTCTCTCCCAGCCTCCCCTGATCCCCGCCGGGACGCAGGGACGTGGGGGCTGGTGTCCGGAGCAGCCCCCACTGCGGGGTCTCGGGGAGTCTGTGCCGCGGCCCAAAGCCCCAGGACACTCACGCACACACTCGTTGGCGGCCTCAGCGGTGCCCCGGGCCCACGGGCGGTCCTGGAAGAAGGGCAGGCAGCGCTCGCAGTCGACGCCCGTGGTGTTGTGCTGGCACCTGCAGGCCAGCCGGCCCGCCTCCTCGGGCCCGCACTCGCTGGCATGCCCGTGGCACTGGCACCTGGGGACACACGGGGCACGGGGTCCAGAAACGGCGGAAGGCAAGGGGTTCACCGCCAGGCATTCGGGTGAGCCCCCGGTCCCGTGCTCAGTGACGGAGCTTGAAGGAACCTCGGCCGCGTGCCCGGGGTCGACAGTAACGGAGGGCTGACGGCACGCAGACGAACCCCTTCCACCCGCTTTTATTACCCCCATTTAACAGATGGGGGAACCGAGGCACAGGCCACGAAGTCACGGACGCTAAGCAGCAGAGGCGGAATGGGAGCCCTGTCCTACGGGTGCAGACTCCGGGCTCCTGGACGCCACACCGTGGCCACTTGGTGGCTCCCATAAGCTGTGTTCCACGCTCTGCCCTCAGTGGGTATGAAGAAATCGCCGACCACTGCTCGCACCCCCAGTGTTTTGTTTTGTTTGTTTTGTTTTTACTTTGGGGACACAGGGCGTGGGACGGGCACCGGGCATTGTTTCCTCCATGGGAGCCCAGGGGAGGCAGGTAACGGCCCAGCATTTCTGGCGGGGGTGACGTGGATACGAGTCTCGAGAGACAAGGATCCTCAGTCTTGGGACAAGAGACCCCCCACGTCCCCACGGGGGTCCGCAGACACCGCCCTCCCCCATGAAGCTCTCGGACTCCAAGGGAAGGAGTGAGATTCCTGTAGGCCGTTGTGGGTGGGATGCCGCTGGCCCACCTGCCCCCCGGCCAGCTGCAGGCCCGAGGGTGGCAGCTGGGACCCAGATGTTCTCTGGCCTGAAGCCCCCTGACAGCAGGCGCCGGAGCTCGCCACCGCCCGCCATCCTTGGAGAGCCCCTCCCCCGGGGTGGTTTGACCCGAATCAAGTGCAGGGGTGACGGGGGAGGAGGAACAGGGGGGCCCTCCCGGACACCCCCACTGCCCCTTCGCTCCCAGCCCAGCCCTGCACAGGCCGGGGGGGG
>NW_024412401.1:52658344-52674281 GCF_014898765.1 Herpailurus yagouaroundi | reverse complement strand
ACCCTGTTCTGCCTGAAGGTCCAGCCGGCTGCCCTGGGCGGGGGGGGCGGCCGGGCCCGGCCGGGCAGGGGCAAAGCAGCCCATCCTGTAACTTGTCGCACAGCTCACTTAACGCCTTCCGGCGGCTTCTGCACCCCCATCCTAGAGGTTGGCAGAGGGAGGACGTGTCCCAGGGCCCTTCTTGTCCACACAGCTGGGCCGGATGTAGGACAGGTCCTAGCTTCTAGGGTTCTCCTATGCTCAGGCTCCCCCAGGCAAGACACCTACCCCAGGTGACATCTGTCCCACCAGAATGTGAGCGCTGCGAGAGCAGGGACTTGGGGCCCCTTGTGCTCCCGGCACCCCCAGCCCTCAGGCTCTGCCTGGCACGTAGCCGTACTCAGTAAATACTAGCTGATCGCTGAATGACACCGTCTCCCTAGAAGAGCATGGCAGGGAGGTGGGGGAGAGCCCACGTGAAGGCTGACATTTTCATCCGCCTGCTGTTATAATCAGAGGTACACAGAGGCAGCTCCGGCTGAATTTTAATCAACATTTTAATTCAGCCCAGGAGCTCCTGGTTTAGCAATCAGGCCCATCAGGGCAGAAACGAACTCCTGGCAAAGTCTGTCTTCGGGCCCCAGCGTGACGCGGCCCGGCGGGTCTCCGCTGCCCCCCGCCCCCCTGAGCTCAGCCGCTTGCCAGCCCGCTGCCTGGGACCCAGGGCCTCTGCCCAAGGATGTTTCCGCTGGGGAGAGAGGGAGGGTCTCTCACTGGAAGACTTCAGTGGGAGCCTCAGCACTGAGCGGAGTCTGTAAGTGCCCATCACTCCACGAACCACTTTGCCAATGTCAGTGTGCATGCAGGGATCTGGCCCAAATGTGCCAAGTCAGCCTTCTCTCCGAGGTCCTTGGTCCCTTATGGGGAACAGAGGGACCCAAGACCCAGCAGCCATGCGGACACATCCTTCCTTACTTCCTGCCCCCAAATGCTCCAATCCTCAGAGGAAGCACCATCCCAGATGTGCCCAGAGGGGAGGACAGGCCAGAAGGGGAACGTGGCCTTGCCTTTCGTTGTCCTTCTCCGACCCTGGTGTCCACCTGGGAGCGGCGGGGGGGTGGGATGGGCGGGGTGTGTGTGTGTGTGTGTGTGTGTGTGTGTGACGGCTTTCCGAAGAGGCTGCTTCTCCGTCGGGGACAACGTCCAGCCCACACAAGACAACATGTCAGGGAAGGGAGTCAGCCAGCCTGAGCCTCTGCTCTGGCGTGATGGCTGGGACACAGGAACAGGGGCCCAGCCCCCTGCTTGTCTTCGGATGACCTTGGCTAATAATTTGTAATCTACAGAACGTGGAGCCTCGGGCAGAAGAAACTCATTTTACACAGAATCACGATGATGACATAAGAACGTTTTTCACGAGGTAAGCAGAGCTGGGGCATCTGGGCGTGCGATTCTGTTCCGTTACGATTAGCCTTGCCCCAACAGAGGTCTGGCCTTTGCCCCGGCTCCTGGGAGATCATCTCTAAGCCCCCAGAATGCCCTGCTTGATAAGAATGTCTCCATTCGCCTGGGGTCTTGGGCCACTCCAGATAGTCTCTGCTAACAACTGGTTTATGGGGGTGCCTCGGGCCACACAAGTTCAGCCTGACCTCTGGGCGAGCGGGAGGCGGTTGGCCGCATCTATGGGACCGACCCCCAGAAAAAACCCTGGAGTCCCGGGTAACGGGGAGTCTCCCTGGCTGGCAGTAGTCTGTGCCGTCACATCGCTGCTGAGGGAAGTAAGTGCCGTACCCACGACTGCACGGGAGAGGTCCCTCCCGGACCCTGCCCGGGGCGCCTCTCGTCACTGGGTGCTTAGCGGCTGTCCCGCATTCTGGGAGCCCTTCAAGCGAACCGCCGAACGTGAGGGTGGTCTTAGGGACTTGAGCCAGCTGATTCCATGTCCTCTTGGGCTGGGCAGCCAGGGCAGGGACACGGCTCCTTTCTGGGCCTACGTGTTCCCTCTAGAAAGAAACAGGATGCTAACCCTGGCCCCCTTGTTATCTCTGACCGGCAAAAGGAATGTTCTGGATCTGTCGGCGGGGGGAAGGGCCAGCAGTGTTTCCTCAGCACAGAAAACTCAGGGAAGGGACTGGAGGGCTGTCCAACGCCCACAAACATCGAGCAGGCCACCGCGTCTGTAGGTGAAAGGTCAGGGACACACAGGAACATGGACATGCGTGGGTGCCAATAGTGGGACAGCCACCAACCTGAGGGGGGGTGTGGACGTCCAGGAGGGCTGGACGGTTGGGGGTGGGGGGGTCCTGGGTGAACGGACACAGCTACGGGCCTGCTATCCCTCACCATGAGGACGAGAATTACCTTCAGAGCGAGACTGAGCACCTCTTACGTGCCAAGCACTGTGCTGACCGCCGTATGGTTGACCGTCTACACGAGGCTCTTTCAATTAAATTCATTAACATGAAATAAGACTTAAAATTCAGTTCCTCGGTCAGGCTAGTCTCATTTCAAGTGCTCTACAGACATGTGGCTAGCAGCTGCCATTGGAAGGTACAGTTGGAGACCACTTCTGTCACTGCAGAATGTTCTGGAGAGCACAGAACCGGGACTCTATGGTTCCCAAATTCGTGTTCTTTCCACGTTTTTGTTTTTCTTTCTTTTTTGTTTTTAATTCAAAAATATTTTTTACTGTTTATTTATTTTTGAGAGAGAGAGACAGACAGAGAGACAGAGTGACCAGGGGAGGGGCAGAGAGAGAGGGAGACAGAGAATCCCAAGCAGGCTCTACACTGTCAGCACGGAGCCCGGTGCGGGGCTCGAACTCACGATCCGCGGGATCGTGACCTGAGCCGAAGCCGAGAGTCGGACGCTTCACCGACTGAGCCACCCAGGTGCCCCTGTGTCCTTTTATTTCCCACTTTCCCTTGTGGGGCCCCCCGGCGGGGGGGCCTGGGCATCCCCCCTGCAGCCCAAGCCCTGCTCCTCTCTGACCTGCAACACGGGGCTCTCCTCGAAGTTGTAAGCGCTGGGCCGGCCCTCCAGGGTGGAGAAGGCCACGTTGCCCCCGCTCAGCGGGGAGATGTCACTGAACTCGGAGGTGCAGAAGGCCACGCGCTCGTCCTCACCGGGGCGCAGGTAGTGGCCCTCGGGCCTGCCGTAGGTTCTTTGGCAGGAGGCACTGTAGTACTGGTAGGGTTCCCACGGGCTGCCCGCGTGGGTGCGCTTGTAGATGGCAAAGCTCTCGGGGCGACTGGTGTGGAACTTCAGCCTCACGTAGGTGATCTCGTAGGCTTTCCCTGCGGCAGGAAGACACGGGCCCATTTTACGGAAGGGAAGGGAGAGTCGCGGTCCCGGTCCAGGGAGAGCAGCAGGGCAAGGCTGTGTAAACGATCTCGGGTGGGTTGGGCCACGACGGAGACGCGACGTCTGTCAGGGGCACTGAGCAGAGAGCACAATTCTGCCATACTTCCTAGGCATCTGCTGTCCTTTACGTAGGCCAACTTGCCTCCCTGCGCAAGAAGCTGCATTATAACACCCCCGAGAAGCAGCCAACCCTTTTTGTCCAAATAGCTCCAGCAATGGGACGTTGCCACATTCTGCAGAAGCCTACTTGACCATCAGAAAGTTATTTCTTTTGCTAACACCCCAGGAGAACCAACCCTTCCACCTGTGCCTTTGGGCGCATTCCTCCCCAGACCATGTCCCGACTCCCTCGAACCCTAATGCCACCCTCCCGGCCCCTCTCTTTTTCCAGTGTCCATCGAACTTCTCTTCTGGCCCCAATTTCTCTAGAGAAGTCTACATCTGCTTGGCCCCATGGCCTCAACTCCCAACTCAGGCCCCCGTCCACTGCAATTCAGCTTCTGTGGACCGCTGCATAGAAACTGCTCCTGCAACGCTACCTCACCGACAGCCCTCCGTGGCCACAGCCAGGGGACCCGGCCTTGCCTTACTTCCCGGGGGGCGGGGGGAGTCCCCAGGCCTCCACGCAGCCCACCCTCCTGCTGCTCCTTGGCCCCCCTGCTCACCCCCTCCCCCACTGCCTCCTCCCCCACCAGCTTTAGCCCTGCTCCCCTCTCCCACGCTGCCGACACCAAGATGGGGGGCTTCAAGCTTCGCGCTTCGCGCTTCGGCCCCCGCCCTGCCCAGTTCCCACCATCGTGCCCCAGGAGTACCCACAACGATGAATCCAGACCTCCCACAATGACTCCGCGCTGTACTGGAGGCCGGGATGGGCAGGAGGGCTGTGAGTGGGGTGCCGAGGGGGCAGGGAGGGAAGGGTCCCTACGTGTTCATCTGTCCTCGGTGCGGTGGGGGGTGGGGGGGGCGGTCAGCGAGCAGTGCTAAGCACAGAAGAACTAAGTACTGCTGGGGGATAGGAAGGAAGGGACAGAAGTCACTTCCGGGGCAGGGGGCTGGGCTGGGTGAGTTGGGGGAGGGGGCGGCGGCCTCCACAGTTCACTGAGCATTGGCCCCTCTAAACCAAGTGCGTGTGTAAGTGCAAAACAGGCGGGAAATCAAGGGCTGATTTCGAAGGTGATTTCCCTGCTGCCCAGATGTCGCCATGTGCTCACCACTCCCCTCCTACAGACCTCCACACGGGTGCCCCTCCTGACAGAGCCTTCCTACATTTAGCCACCCCCACCCCCCCGCTAGGGACGGGGTCACCACACAATACCTGCGTATCACATTGACTACGACGTGCTCTGTCTCTCCCTGCTCATCTCATCAACCTGCATCCCTCACTGGATAGAGCCCAAGACTAGCACATGCCCTGTCTTTTTTAAACTTGGCCACCCCAGGGCCTCGCAAAGTGCCAACACCCAGCAGGCACCCAGGAGGGTCTACGCACGTATAAACAGATGGACCAATGGCCACAGGTCCTACCATCGCTGGTGGCCACCCACCCCCGGGAGCAGCACGAGTGTGTCCTCTCTTCCTTCCCAAATCTGCTTTCTTCCCTCTGCCCGGGGTCCCAGATGCTCCGAGAGGCCCGCCTGGCTGCCTGCAGTCTTCCCCACCGAGGAGGCATCACTACAGTCCTCTTCTTAATAAGTACGTTGGTCCTATGGGGGCGCCCCGATGGCTCAGTCGGTTGAGCGTCTGACTCTTCGGTTTAGGCTAAGGTCATGATCTCATGCTCCGTGAGTTCAAGCCCTGCGTCAGGCTCTGCACTGCTTGAGATTCTCTCTCTGCCCCTCCCCTGCTCATGCACACACTCTCTCTCTCTCTCTCTCTCTCTCTCAAAATAAAAAAAATAAACATAAAAAAAGATACACGTTGGTCCCATGTAAGTACTAAAACTATAAAACTCTGAGAAGAAAACACAGCGGCACATCTTTGTGACTTGGGCTGGGCAAAGCCTTCTTAGATGTGACACCACAAGCACAAGTGACAGAAGCAAAAATGGACACAGTGGACTTGAGCAAAGTCAAAAGTGTCTGTGTTTCTGAAGACACTATTGAGAAAACGGAAACCCACAGGATGGGAGAAGATATTTGCCAGTTTTATATCTGATAAGGGATTTACCTAGAATACGTAAACGATCCTTACAACTCAACCATAAAAAATCAAATAGCCCAATTAAAAAAAAAAGGGGGGGGCAAAGGATGTAAACACATTTCTCCAAAGATATGCAAATGGCCAATAAGCACATGAGCAGAGGCTCAACGTCACCAGCCGTCAGGGACACGCAAAGCAAAACCATAACGAGTGACCACACGCACTGGGAAGGCGATAATCAACACCGATAGTAACAAGTGGTGACAAGGGGCTGGAGACACTGGGACCCTCCCACACGGCTGGTGGCAATGCAAGATGGCGGCTGCTGCGGAAGGACAGCCTGATGGGTCCTCAGAAGGGTAACACGGAAATACCGTATGACGCAGCCGTCCCACCCCTGGGCGTGTACCCCAGCAAAATGAAAACACATGTCTACACAAACGTGCACGATGTTCACCGCAGCATTACGCATAACAGCCAAAGAGTGGAAACGACTCAAATGTTTGTCAGCTGATAAATGACTCAATAAAATGTGCCGTGTCACACAATGGAACATGACTCGGGAACAAAAGGGAAATGACATTCTGATAATACGCCGTGACGTGGAGAAGCCTCGGAAACAGTACGGTACATGAAAGAGGCTAATCACAAAAGACAACACGTTGTAAGATTCCCCTTATACTGAATGTCCTGAATAGGCAAAGGCAGAGAGTAGATTTATGGTTGTCAGGGTGGAGGGGGAGAAGTGGAGACTGGGGGACACTGCGAATGGGTACAGCGTTTTCTTTTAGGGGTGATGAAATGCTCCCAGAGTGACGGTGGGGATGGGTACGCCTCTCTATGAACAGACTAAAAGCCACTGAACTGCACACTTTGTTATTTACGTATTTTTTAAGGAGGCTTCATACCCGGCACGGAGCCCAGTGTGGGGCTTGAACTCACGACCCTGAGGTTAAGACCTGAGCTGAGATCAAGAGTTGGACGCTGAACCAACTGAGTCACCCAGGCGCCCCTGAATTGTACAGTTCAAATGGGTGGGTTGAGGGGCGCCTGGGTGGCTCAGTCGGCGGAGTTGGTTCCGCTCGGGTCACGATCTCATGGTTCAGGGGTTTAAGCCCCGCATCGGGCTCTGCGGTGACAGCTCGGAGCCTGGAGCCTGCTTCCGATTCTGTGTCTCCTTCTCTCTCTGCCCCTCCCCTGCTCACACTCCGTCTCTCTCTCTCTCTCTCTCTCAAAAATAAATAACCATTAAAAAAAAATTTAACAAATGGGTGAATTATATGATGAATTACATCTCCCTAAAGCTGTTACATCTATTTTTAAGAATGGGACCTCACATCCATTAGGATGGCCATAATTAGAGGGGAAAAAACACACATTAACAGGCGTTGGCGAGGACGTGGAGAAACTGAAACCTCGTGCGTGGCTTATGGGAACGTACAATGGGGTCCTCGCTACGAAAAAGTACTCACGACAGGAATTTCTGTACGATCCAGCGATGTGGGTATATATCCCAAAGAACGGAAAGCATGGATTCAAACAGATATCTGCACACCGAACTCACAGCGGCACGATTCACAATAGCCAGGAGGTAAAAAGAAAACCCGCGTGTCCACCAGTGGGTGACGGATAAACAAAGTGTGGTCGGTCCACACCAACATTATGCCGCCTTGAAAAGGAAGGAAATCCTCACACACGTTAATTACAACTTGGACGGACCCTGAGGACATCACGCTGAGTGAAATACGCCCGTCACCCAAAGACAAATACTATGATTCCACCAGATATGAGCCGTCAAGTTCATAGACACGGGAAGGAGGGTGGTGGGGGCCAGAAGCTGGGGTCGGGGGAGGCGTGGTGAGGGGTCAGCGTACAACGGGGACAGACTTTCAGTTCAGCAGAAACTGACACGCGGCCGTGACGGTCGCACAACAACACAGATGTGCTTGTCGTGTGTATTCAGCACAATAAAAGAAAGGGTGGGGAACGTATCTCCATACACGAGCTCTTTGAAAAGGCAGTTTGGTGGGACGGATGGGATGCAGAGCCATGAAAATATCCCTTGCCTCTGGGAAAATCATCCCGCTTTGGGGAATTCAAACAAGAAAAGGAGCCTCAACGCATGAAAACGTTCATCCAGGCGTTTCTTAGAACGGGAGACAAACGGGAACCGTCAGGGCCCAATAAACGACGCGATGTCATTTCGCAGGGTGACCGAAGCCATAGAAACAGCTGACAGTGAGCTTGTAATACACGGGGAAAAGTTTAAGCCAAAATGTTGACTAGTAAGACACGGAATCATATGCTTAGAATCCTCAGATTGCATTTTAAAATCCCTCAAAGAACAGGCAGGAGAGAGAGACGTCAGACGAGTAAGTGTGGCCGTCCTCAGGCCAGAGGGCTGTGAGTGACTGTTCTCCTTTTTAACTGTTCCAAATTTGCCTGATTTTCTCTCGCAAAGCTTGCTCTAGGGGCGCCTGGGTGGCTCCTTCTGTTAAACGTCCGACTTCGGCTCAGGTCGCGATCTCACGGTTCGTGAGTTCGAGCCCCGCGTCAGGCGCCGTGCTGACAGCTCGGAGCCTGGAGCCTGCTTCGGAATCTGTGTCTCCCTCTCTCTCTGCCCTTCCCCAGCTCACGTTCTGTCTCTCTCTCTCAACAATAAATAAACATTAAAAAACATTTTTTAATAATAAAAATTTTTTTTAAAAAAGCTTGGTCTAATTTAAAAACTGGAGAAAACACATAATTTTTTTTTTTTTTTTTTTTTTGCAAAGCAACCACCTTGCCGTGTTCTGTTTCAAAATGCTTTTCAAAGTTCTGCTACAGCACAGCTGGGCATCCTAACTCCAAGTGCCTGAGAAGAAAGCATGTGTCGCAAACCGAGTGAGCGTCTGGTTGCCGCTTCCGTGCCGGGTAGGCTTCAGGCTCCGGGACCAGGCAGGGACTTAGCCCAGATGTGGCTTTCATGAAAGCACGCTGGGTGGAGGCGGCTGCGGGTCTGACGGCCCAGACTCCTCCGTAAACATCTAGCAGCCAGACACCTCGCGGGAGGGGAGCCTGGAGCCACTTAAAAGGTAGCTGGCAGCTAGACGCGTGATTGGAAAAAGGCAGTCACTGGGATCTCACGCGAGGGGGAAACATCACGCACTAGGAAACATCACGGCTTTTCCTCTTCCTTGCCAGGCCGGGAGGTGAGAGGAGACACAGGAACATCACAGAGACTCGGCAGGGACTTTCTGTTACAAGAGTTAATTAGAAGGGCCAAGAAAAACAACTTAATCCCAGCTTTGTGATGAAAAGGTTTCTGCCAAAGGCAACCCGAAGGCTGGGGAAGGAAGCGGCCCCGAGATCTTCTAAACAGCGACAAGAATTAAACGTGCAGCTTTAGCCCGCACCCTTGCGAGCTCCAGGGGATGACGAGGCTTCAGGGTGGTTAGGAGAGGGGTGTCCCCTTCAGGAAAACTGGGCCACAATGTCATCCGCAACCCTTCACTGGGGACAACACTGCTTGGGAGCACACAGATCTCACCTCCTAGCAGCCCAATATGCTGCTCCCTCTGCCTGCATGCTGTTCTCTCGGCTCCTTACCTGGCTGGCTCCCCTGCATCCCTCTGCTCATCCCTCTGGCTCAGCCGACTGCCCACATGCCCCAACCGCAGCCTGATGTGGAATGCCCTTCTTCCCACCATCCCCGGCCGATGGCTACTCACCCCTAGAGCTGTGGGTTTGGATGGTTCATCAGTGCTCCCTCAGCCTCCCTGGGCTTCTTTATCCTGTTCTGGAAAGACCTGCCCATCTCTCCCACTAGTCTGTGACCCTCTCGGGGCAGGGGATGGGAATCCTTAGGGCTGAGCACAGTGCCCGGCACACAGTAGGTGCTCAATAAATGCGTGCCATATGAGCAGGTAAAGCTCATGATTTATACCTTCAAGGAGTTTATGATCCGGTGAGTGAGTTGAGACAGGCAGGCCTGACAAGGCCACTGATATCGCGAGCTGCGACCCCTGGACGTGTCTGTTTAACAACAGCCAGCATTTAGTGAGCACCTCCTGTATGCCGGGCACCATGCTCCATGCTTTACTCACACCGTACGGCTGAGATCCCCAGTTTCATCACTGCACGTGTTTGTTTTACTAACAAGGAGCCTGAGGCCTGGGCAGGGGAAAGGGACTCGCCCCTCCTCACGCAGAAAATAGCTGAGTCTGTCTCTACTCGACTGCGGGTTCGTCTGTCCCCAGAGTCACTGCCCCGAACAAGGCCACAGTAATCTGCGGGTGCTCGGGCAGAAGGGGCTGTCCGGGAAAGGGGCGCGGGTACCCACGACGACCGCGGAGGCTGCCCAGACCGGCACCACGAGCACCAAGCCATGTCCCCTCCGGCCAGCGGGGACATGAAGCCCATCAGGACTGACACCAGGGCAGTCCCCAAACCAACCGGCCCACATCCGGCACTGACCAAGCAGAATGAGCTCGGAACAGAGAGGCTTATTTTGGGAAAGTGGAAACAAAACAAAGCCGTTTAATTGGAGCCATCTGGGAAGCAGTGGCCCGGGGGGGTGGGGCCGGAGAGGGCAGGGTGGGGAGCGGAGCTGGGAATGTGTGGGCGAAGCTGCCCAGCCCACTGTGGGCACGAGAACCAGGTGGGGAGAGCTGCTCCCAGCCTCGGGGGTGGGGACGGGGTAGGGGGGATTCGCTTGGCCCCATTTCATGGTCATCCACCGTTCCCGGCTTCCTCTCCCACCCGGGCTCTTGGCAATTTGGGGCTCCGTGGGTCCTGCGAGGAGCTGGGGAGTCCCCACGACCACAATGAGGGCCTGGCTGACTGAGGGCTGGGCCTGTCACAGTTTTCTCCTCTTTGGACCAAGGGTCTACACCCTAACTATGGATCGAGACCATCAAGCATGTTGTCTAACCCTGGGAAGAGCAAAAGCTTTACGTCTGACGGATTATTGCTTAGGGCTTTGTGTTAAGAAGGATCCCGAGGTCCAGTCTGATCTGAGATGCGGCTGAAATGAACAAACCACACATTTGCAGGGCGTTCAAGACCACTGCAAGAAAGCAGGAAGAGATGGGGGGGGGGGGGCTGAGTGAAAATGATGGAGAGGGGAGCAAACACGAAGGCTATCCCAGAGAACGCTCTAGAATTCTGGTCGATGCTTGAAGTCCAGGGAGGGAGGGAAGAATTACAGCTGACACCCAAGTTTCTTGCTCTGGTGCCTGGAGAGCTGGGAGGAGAACGCCTTGACTTTGTGCTTGGAAATGCACATAAAAGTTGGCGTCTTAACCATCTTTAAGCACACGGTTCACCAGGGGTAAGTATATTCACACTGCTGTGCAGCCATCCCCCCGCCCCATCTAGAATTCTTTTCATCTCCCTGAACTGAGAGTCCTCACCCCGTAGACTGCTCTCCACTCCCTCCCCCTCCCAGCCCCTGGTGGCCACACTTCCACCTTCTGTCTTTATGAATTAGGCTATTCTAGGGGCCTCAGACAAGCGAACTCATACAGCCTTTGTCCTTCTGTGTCTGGCTTATGTCACTCAGCGTCGTCCCCCAGGTTCACCCCTGTTGTGGCAGGTGTCAGAATCTCCTTCCTTTTCAAGGCTGAGTAACAGTCCACTGCGCGTCTATACCACGCTTCACGTATTCATTCCACTGTCCACGGACACCTGGGTGGCTTCCAGTCTGGCTGTTGTGACGCATGCTGCCGTGAACGCGACTGCCTTTACTTTGGGACCCGAGGCTTGAGGCCGGCGCGACACCCGGGGGCCGACATTCAGGACGGTGTTCAAATTGCCCAGTCAAGGGCGCTCAGGTGGGAGACCACGAGACAGGTGCAGGGGGAGGCCCGAATGTCCACTGCGATTCCGGTAGGCGCGGCCAGAACATTCCTGGCGGCAGGGCTGGCGTGGAGATGCGGGAGGGCGGGGTTGGGAGGGTGAAGTGGCCGGAGTAAGGCCACGAGGAGGGCTGGGGCCCTTGTGAATGCCACAAGCTTAGGCGTTCGGGATGGGTCTACACTGCCGGGAAGTCAGGCACTCACGCATTCAAGCGCTCGCCTTCCCTGTTCCCAGCGAGGAAACCTGGCATGGCCGTGATGTGCCGGGGTTCACATTGACCTCCACCACTTACCTACCTGCCCTGCGGCCTTGGGCAAAATACCTAACCTCTAACCTCCCTCGGGTGAGCCGGGCAAGTGACTCGAACGCACTGCCTCACCTTCCTTTCCTATTTTGTTTTTGGGTGGGTGGGCAGAATGGGCATCATAATAACAGGGCTTAGGAGCAGAGGCCTGCAAAGCGCCTGGAACAGTTCCACGCAGGCAGCATGTACATGACCGAATGTTAGCCGCTGTTCCATTCATTCACCCGACCGATAGTTACCGAGCCCCCCCTGCACAGGGGGTCTGTGCCAAGGGTCGTGGTGCAGCTGTGACAACAGGCATTCCCTCTGCATCTCAGAGCGAGTGATCGACACAAACCCACACCTCAGAGCAGCGCGGTCTCCTGCGAAGGGGGCAAGGGCGGGGGGCGGCCTGGAGGAGGGCACCTCTAAGCTGAGCGGGGCAGACAATGGCTCGTCCGCTGCCGCATCCCAAGGGCCCGGCACGGGGCCCGGCACACAGGAGGAGCTCCGTTGAGCCCACTCCTGCAAACCCTGGGTCGGCCGTGGGCCCAGGGGCTGGTGCTTCCGCGGGTGGAGGCAAACCAAGGCTGCTGCCTTGACCCCTGACCTGCATAGAGCCCAGCGTTTCAGCCAGAACCTCCAGGGAGACGGAAGGAGGGCTTGCCCCCACCCCCCACCCGGAACTGGCCCCAGCCAACGCAAACACGGCCTCCCCCTCGACAGGAAGACGCAAGGCGGCCAAAACTCAGGAGACACAGCTGGCTTCAGGGCTCCGCAGGGGCCGGCAGGGTCCTCCTGACATCCAGCCCCCACCCAGGCCCGGCCCCCCTGTCTCCTTGTCCCCTCCACTCCGGCCAGCCAGGACACTGGGTCCAAGAACACACGGAGCGGTCTCCTGGCTCCCCTGTGCCGTCCCCTTGACCTGAAATGTCCTTTGCTCTTTTGTCAGCTCCTGCCACCCTTTAGGTCTCGGCGAGGCCAGCTAACTCCACGTGTATTCCCAGAGCATAAATCCTCATCAGCGTCATCCTCCGGCAGACAGGACCCCAAGGCCAGGACAGCCCAGGCTCGGTAAACGGCCAGCCAACTGACCGAATGCGTGGAGAAAGCCTGTCCACCAGCAGTCGGACCTGAGGCTGGAGAGGGATCGGGCAAAGCCCACCCGCCTTATTCCTGCAACCGCCCCCTCTTGAGGGCTCAGAGCTCGTCTGCTTGGGGACTCGAGGGTGTCCAAGCTAGGAGGGAGACTCCCCCTCCCCCCGCCAAAAGCCAAGGCTCACACCTGCCTGACTTGGCCGCTTATCGTTCCCGAGGGCAGCACAGCCTGGCCGGGATCCCAGGGTCTGCCATTTACTGGCTCCATGACCCTGGACAACTGACTTGACATTCAGGGCCTCAGTTTCCCTGCCTGTAAAGGAGTTCAGGCTGGGCTGGGGCTCTTAGCACTAGGTGGGAGCCTCCCGAATAGTGTCTCTTATCCCCGGGGACCATGCACCTCCCCCCAACACCCTCCCCCCACCCCCCGCCCCCGCCCCCGCCTGCCTGCTTCCCTGGGCCTGGGTGGAGGGCTAGGAGCCGCCAGACCCTGCTGCTGCCTTTCATCCCAGACAGGAAGGCTCGGCTTAGCGACTCTGGGATTTGGAACAGATGTCTGCAAGCTCACAGGGGGCTGGGAAAGCAGGGACCTCCATCCCGGGGCTGACCGGCCCTCCCCTCCCTCCCCTGCCCCTCACCCCACTCCCTCTGAGGGCCCCAGGCCAGAGCCATCCACCCATTCTCCCCTCCCAGGAGCCCCAAGCGGGTTGGGGGGGGGGGATAGAGCCCCCAGAGGCGGCCTGGGCGCCGGGAGGAGAGGTTGGAGGCCTCCACTGGGGACACCCTGAAAACCCCGATATTATGCAATCCGCAGCTTAGCATGGCGCAAACCAAACTTGAACGGAACCCAAAACGGGCTCAGTCTGGGGCCGCGGTGGGGGCCCTGGCGCCCCCGGCGCGTCCACAGGGCCCGGGGTCAGGACATCTTTCGGGAGCCAGCCTGGCAAGCATTTCTCAGTCCCTTGGGCAGAGGTCACCCCCGGGGGGGGGGGTGGGGAACCTCAGCCCTGAGCTGTTCTCAGCAGAGTGACACCGGCCACACACAAGGACTGTCACGGCTCCTGCAAGTACGTGGCTGACCGGAGCTCACAGAACGCGCCCAGGCAGCTGGGAGGCAGCCCGGCTTAGCCCCATCGTGCAGGGGACGGCGTGAACTCAAAGATGTGGTGGCATTTGCCCGGTGAGCGGCTGGGCCCAGGGGCACAGGACCCAGGAGGCCAAGGCGCCATTCATTCAGGCTTCCTTCTTTATTCTTTTTTTTTTTTTTTAACGTTTATTTATTTTTGAGACAGAGAGAGACAGAGCATGAACGGGGGAGGGACAGAGGGAGAGGGAGACACAGAATCCGAAACAGGCTCCAGGCTCCGAGCTGTTGGGACAGAGCCCAACGCGGGGCTTGAACTCACAGACCGCGAGATCATGACCTGAGCCGAAGTCGGACGCTCAACCGACTGAGCCACCCAGGCGCCCCTCCTTCTTTATTCTTTAAGCGCCTCCGCAGCCCCCCCCCCCCATATGCCTGGTGCTGTACCAAGTGACACGACACCGGCTCAGGGGAAGGGGTGTGTGTGTGTGTGTGTGTGTGTGTGTGTGAACGTGCGGGCGAGGCGAGTAGATGTGTGGGGGTGAGCGTGTGGGCACGAGTGGGTGAGAGTGAGCGGGTGAGAGCGTGTATGGGTGCATGAGTGTCCGCGTGTGCATGTGTGGATGGGTATCTGAGTGTGAGCAGACGTGTGTGGACGTGAGCGTGAAGTTCCCTGCTGCTAAGGGTTCCCCACACATCTCAGCAAAGTCACACGGCCAAGCACAGGGCCTCGCACACAAGCGCTCGGCCAATGCGAACTGCCCCCAAATCCAAACCCGGGACGCTTCCCGCCCTCCCACTTTGTTCCAGCCCGGGCTGGGCCCCTTGCCCGCCCCCCCCCCCCCCCCGTTCCAATGACACATGTAACACATCAGCCAACCCCCCACCCTCGGTGACGGAACAGCGTGTCTCCCCCACGGCCCCCACCCTGTTCCAGATTCCTTCCCCTGTGGCCTTGGGGTTCTGCCAGCTCCAGCCAGCCACCTCCCCCAGACTCCCTCCCCACGCTGGTTTCCTGTCACCCGCCTGGGGAGAGACCCCGCCGCCGTCCCATCCAGAAGCCCCATCTAGCAGTCCTGACGGGGCCGGTGCAAGGTGACGAGGCCCCAATGAACTCCATGGGGTGGCAAGCAACAACTGGCCCGCTCTGCTGAGGGGCTCACTGTCATCCCCATCCCCCACGTCACTCCCAGATCATTTCCCAGCCCTCCTCAAGATGCTGTCACCCAGGGCTAGGCAGAGCCAATTCTGTTTCAGGGTGGAGCTCGTACAAAGGAATTTACGGTCAGACCTTGGATATACATGGACGCTCCTTTCCAGACATTTCATAGCTGTGTGTATCTTTGGGCAAAACACTTAACCTCTCTGAGCCTCAGTCTTCTCATCTGAAAACTGGGGGTACTCTCCCATAACCGCTTATCCACACCGCTTGGCTGGGGATGTGTTTTGGAATTCAGAATTTTTTAAGGGTTTAGGGAGATCATGCGGTCCTTACACCGCGATTGTGTGAACACCCCCCCGCTGGGTTTACCCCCACAGGCTGTACTTGAATGAGATTTCACAAAATGTATGAATATTCACTCCAGGATAAATAAGGTCTATAAATAGCCTCAAGTCAGGTTTAGCAGCCAAAAAGAGTCCTAAAAATAGTTGAATTTTCAAAGCTTGGGGAGATTTCAACCCCATAGACAAGGGAGTATGAACCAGTGCTCTCCCCTCCTCCCCCCACACCCCCCCCCCAACAGTTGAGGTGCCTAGCTCAGTACCTGCGCCCAAGGAGGATCTGGATTAGGCTAGACTTGAAGGGGGAAGGGATATTCCCATTCCTGAACGAGGTAGGAGTGGGAAGCGAAGGATTGGGTCCAGACTGGGGCAGCTGAGCCCAAGGATCTGAGGGCTCTTGTGCTCTGGCTGGGGCGGGGGGGGGGGGGGGGGAGGCATGGGTGGGGCAGGCAGCCTTGCGATCAAGTCCCGCCACCCAACAGCAAGGTGAAGCTTGGCTCCTGTTCAGAGGCTAAACCTTCCTGGAGGTGAATGCCTTGGCCCCTCCCATCCCCCAAAATACATCCAGGACCACACACAGCCTCAGGGCTTCATGGGGGGGCGCGCCCCAGAGCCAGCGGGGGGGCGGGGGGCGGGCGGGGGGGGGGGGG
>NW_024412401.1:52611021-52657944 GCF_014898765.1 Herpailurus yagouaroundi | reverse complement strand
CCCGCCCGGCCGGCCGGGCTGCGGTGGGCGCGGACCCGCCTCCCGCGGCGGGCGGGACCCACGGCAGGGTGGGGAGGGGTGGAGAGGCGTGGGGTGGGGAGGGGAGGGGTGGAGACGGGTGGGGAGGGGTGGGGAGGGGTGGGAGTGGGGGTGGGGGTGGAGAGGGCGGCACCCCCACCTCCCTGGCCGCTCCGTCCCTGGGCGCTCACCCCCACCTGGTGGACGTGCCCGGGAGTGCCCGAGCTGCTTTCTGACCCTGCGGCGGGATCCCGGCCTCTTGGAGCCTCACCGTCCTGGTCTGTAAAATGGGATTGGTAAACACGCGAGATCGTTTCGGCTCCTCGTGAGATTTCAGTGGCTGCTCATAACATGGGAACCGCCCCCCCCCCCAGTGTCTTTTGAGCCCTGGGGTGGGAGGCGGGACATGAGGGTCTTGTTGCCCCGGTTTTTCCCATGAAAAACAAAGTCACCCAAGGCGGATTCGTGGGATGGTTCCCCACGGTTCCGCCTCCCCATTAACTCTGCAAAGTGCTTCAGCTGCTGACTTCTGTTTGCTCTCAAAGCAGAGATTCTAACCTGATGCTTGTGACCAAGGGTACTTGGTGTCATCACAAGTATCACCTCCGAGGGACCTTCCCTGTGCCCCTCCCCCCACTCTCCCCATGTGCTCTGCGTTAATTAAAATCAGTAAATCACGAGGGGCGCCTGGGTGGCTCAGCTGGTTGGGCCACTGACTTCCGCTCGGGTCACGATCTCGCAGTTTGTGAGTTCCAGCCCTGCCTTGGGCTCTGTGCTGACAGCTCAGAGCCTGGAGCCTGCTTCAGATTCTGTGTCTCCCCCTCTCTCTACCCCTGCCCTGCTCACGCTCTGTGTCTCTCTCTCTCTTAATAATAAATAAACGTTAAAATTTTTTAAAAATTGGCAACTCACAGAAGAAAAGCCACATATTTATATCAATGGATCGATAAAATTGAGCAGCCCTTCCCCTGCCCCCCCCCCAATAAACCTCTAAGGAAAATAGAAATAAATGCCCTAACATGCTAAGGACTATATTTCAGCTGCAGCCTCTGCAGCTAGGGTGCCTGATGCAAACTAGGTCCTGCCAGCCAGAGGTCCTTGCTTGCGATTTGGAAGGTAGAAGTGGGCAGAGGTGGATTTCTCTGGTGGCAAGAGGGGTCACAGAGGAGGAGGTTTCCTGCAGCAGCATGCTTCCTGTATCTAGCTCCCTGGGGTGGCAGCAGTAGGGGCGTCTTGGCTCCTGTTTTCTGGCCCCTAGATTGCACTTAAAGGGTGAGCTCCCAGAGCCTCGGGTGGTGGCAGCTTCCCAGGTGGGTCAGTTCTGCAGTGTCCCGGCTGTCAGCCCTTCCAGGCCTTCCAGCCATCCCCTGAGCACTTCATTCCCTGCATTCAATCCTTCCTGTTGGAAATACCTAAGCACCTGCCAAGTGCTTGGCCCAGAGCCCAGCCAGCCTGGAGTAAGGGGCGGGGATGGTAAACTGCCATCACTATAATGAAGACAAGGTCGTGCAGGCGCTGAGAAACAGCCTGATGATGGTCTTCGAAGACATGTTCTTGCTGTTTTCTAAGACAGGTGGTGGCCGTGTGTTTACAGTCCTTTGTTCCTCAGCAAACGTGTCGTTGCCCGCTGTGTATCCTGCACTGTGCTGGGGCAAGGGCACAGGGGAGAGTTAGACACCTCTCTCACAGCATCTCTATGGATAGATGTCCGTGAACATCTTGGGGCTTGGGGTGTGGGTGTGGGTAGGGGTGGCTACTTCTGCCTGGAGTTGGAGCGTGCTTTCCAGAAGAGGTGATAAATAAACTGAGTCATAAAGGAGGAGTAGGAGGAAGGGTAGGAGGCACAGCATGTGCAAAGTCTCAGAGGTCACTGCGTGGGGCCAGTCTGTTGTGTATTTGCAGCTCTGGGTTGGGGCATTGGTCCTGGGGGCTGAGGCCAGGTGATGTGGAGTGCGGGGCTCCGGGGTGATGAGCTGGGGCTTCGTCTTGCAGAGGGTCTGCGGGAGCTGAGGGTTCATGGGGGCAGGGACTTCGTGTGCCTCCCCCTGGTGTCCCCAGGGTCTGCACCGAGTGTAGTTCAGGGACTGTTTGGGGAAGAGCAGGAGCCACACAACTGGCAAAGGCTGAACCTACAGGGACTGGGCAGGAGATGATGGTTCCTTCAGGTGGTGCCAGCTGGGTGTTCACCGACCTTGCCCAGTTCCTGGCAGCAGGACCATCCTGCCTCTGCTGGCGGCCTCAGTCGGACTCAGCTCCCAGGAGGTCCCAGGCTCCCACTTGCCTCCTGCTTTTCCAGTGTCTCCTGCCTGAGCGGCACACACAGCTGCTCACGTTCTCCCAGGAACCACCACCAGGTGGCGACATTGGCCACACTACCGGACTGGCCCCTCTCGCCCCCTGGCGGCCAAGAACAGGTCGGGCGTAGGTCCCTGTGTGGTGGAGGGGGGGTTGGGGGGTTGGGGTGCGGAAGGATAAAGTCACTGGGTCCAGGGTGCTGGCTGTGCGAATGGGGAAACTGAGGCCCAGAGAGGGGAAGTGGTTTGCATGCATGAGCCCCATGCACAGAAGGACATGACCAGGTCTCTCCCATCCCAGGATGGGAGTCAGGGAGGGGCTCAGAGCCACAGATGCCTGGAAGCAAAGTGTGGTCCCCGAAGCGTGGGGGTGTCTGTGCACCCACAAAGTCTCAGGATAACTCCCCAAATCTGCATGGCAAAGGGACAGTGAACACCTCTGTGACATCAGGAAAGGGACCTTGAATGAGCAGAACTGTGGACATCGCCATTTCGGACACTGGACAACACGAGGCGCACTGCCAACTGTCCGTCAAGAGAAGGCTCGGGGTGTCACCTCCCAGCAGACTCACTCATCATGGCCCGGTAAAGGCCCTGCCACCAGGGGCCCCTCTGCACACTTGTGACTGGCCGGAAACCTGGTCTTTGCAGGCCACGGAACCTAGGGGCCACGTGGCCTCAGTTTCCCCACCGCTAGAGCTTTCAGACCCAACCCCATAACCTGCCCATGGTCCTAACCCATTTCCGAGTGGTGGCAGCGAGCCCAGGAAGGCTCTTCAGCAGTGGAGCCAGAGAACATTTCCTTTAGGAAGATGGATAGGGTGGAATCCCGGGGAGCCAGCATGGAGGTGGGAGGAGGGGCCGGAACCTGTGTGTGGCTGACGGGGGCTGGGCCTATGCTGGGGACCTAGGGAATCTCTGCAGAGGCCCCGCGTCCCGCTTGGGGCAGTGAGGAACCGCGGCCGACTTCCCTCCCTGCAGCCCACCTACCAAGGGTTAACACCTTCCAGGCAAAGAACGGAAGGAGAAAACCGCTGTCCTGATTTGCTTGATGAACGTTAATTAAAAGGACAGAAGATACCAGACCCCTTCAGGACAGAGATGAAAGGCCTGTTAATTAAATCTGGGGAGATGGGGCCAGGACCCCGCTGATCCCACCTGACAGCTCCTCCTTGGAGCCCGGGATCGGGGTGCTAGCCCAAAGGGAAAAGTAGCCCCCTTCCCCGGCCTTGAGGCCCTGCCCTGATGGTCACTCGGGTGGGTCCTGCCCCTCTGGGGTGCCTCGTTTTCCCTATCTGGACAGCAAGAGCATTGGCCGAGGTGGTTTCCCATGACACCCCGTCTGGCTCCAGGGCTCTGTAAGTCTGTGCTCTTTGTCTGCGTGTCTGGGCCTCAGTCTTCCCTTCTGTTAAGTAGGGAGACTCTACCTGCTCAGCGGATAGGCAGACAAGGCGTGACATCAGGCTTGGGGATCTGCCCGGGGAATTTAGTGACTGGCTACAGCTGGCCCCCGGGCCCGTGCTGCCAGGCCCAAGCCCGTCTGTCCGCACCGCGACCACCCTCCTGGGGCACCATCCCGGATCTCTCAGCAAGGACAAGGTGGCCACCACAGAGGCTTCCCGGGGGTCGGGCCTGGGCTGAGTGCATCACATGCCCAGGTAAGCGTAAACAGGGAAACTGAGGCTCAGCCAGAGGCAGTCCCTTGCCCAAGTCAGTGACGGAGCCGGGATTCAAACCCCGATGTCCCTGGCTCCAGAACCTATGCTCTTTTCTCCTTGACTCTTGTTTCATTCATTAATTCATTCCTTCAGGGAGCAGCTGTGCTGGGCGCTGGGGTTGCCACGGCGCAGGCAGTGGGTGGTCCGTGAACTCAGGGGGCTTCCTGCGGGATTAGGGAGGGAGACGGTGACCCAGGAAACAAACTGATGAATCAGGTGGTGACAGGTCACGGTAGGAGCCACAGAGGAAATAGAAGAGGGGATGGGATGGACTCCAAAAGGGGATGAGTTTTAGTTTGGGCAATCAGGGGAGGCTTCTCGAAGGAGGCGACAGATCGGCAGAGACCTGCAAGATGGGATGGGGGCAGGGTGGGAAGGGAGGGCTCCCACTGATGGGAGCTGACAGGGGGCCCCTCAGCTGTCAACCTCATGGAGCATCCTTTCCCTGGAGTTAACAAGTTCCGACAGGCCGAGGGACATGGCTGGCCTCGGGTATGGCACCACTGAGTCCCCCCACTGCTGCTGTGCCCAGCCGGAGCAGGCCTGAGCCCAGAATGAGCCAGCCCTGGGAAGCCCTTCAAAGGGAGGGGGCCCAGAGGGACAAAGAATGCCCCTCTTCTGGGTGGTTTGGGGACCAGAGTCTGGGCTACAGAGGAGGCTCCCTGGACAGACATTTACTGTGTCCATGTGCCAAGCCCTGGGGACGGAATGATGGCAAAACTGTCCTTGCACTTGGGGACCCAGATGATAAACGGGTAATTATAACCCAGAGCAGTCAGGTAAGCCCTGGGGCGGTGAGCACCCAGTCTAGAAAGGCCAGGGAAGTCTTTCTGGAGGAGGTGGGGTCAATGGAGAGCTGGAGGGGAGATGGTCAGGAAAAAGGGACGGGGATGGGCATTCCGGGAGAGGGAACAGAAGGTGAAAGGCTCAGAGGCAGAACTGTGCAGGACTTAAGGAAGCTGTGTGGCCGGAGGTGTGAGTTTGAGAAGAGGCAAGGTGGCGTGACAGAGGTGGGAGCCGGGGGACGGGGGTGGGGGGCGCAGCACGACATGTCGTGCTGAAGAGCCCACACTTCACCTGGGGGCAGCCGGCGACTGTGGGAAGGTTTCAACAGAGACGAGACGGAGCAGGTTTTGTCCTGGAAAGCCCTCCCTGGCGGCTGCAGGGAGAAGAGAGTGGGCTGCAAGGGTGGGCGCCAGCTGTCTGGAAGCTTCTGTAGGAGCCAGGGAGAGAGGGTGGTGGCCCGGATAGGAGCAGGGCCTATCTGGGCAAGCTCTGGAGGTCCCGGAGAGGGAAACCACCAGTTGGACCGGAAGGAGGTCTCTGTCTGGGCCACCTGGGGAGGGGTGCTGTCCTGAACTGGGGCACAGGCTGAGAAGCAGGTCCGGGGAGATGGGGAGGTCACTTTTAAGTACTGACAGCATCTGTCCTGGAGATCATCCAAGAGAGGTCTCCAAGAGGCCAGACTCTTCTCCCTCCTCGGCCCCTCCCTTGCTGTGTGTCCTTGGGCAAGTCCCTTCCCCTCTCTGGGCCTCAGAATTCCCACCTGTACGCCAGAAGGTGGCACAGAATGGCCACTGAAGCCTGTCTGGAGTGGCTTCCCCTCCCTAAACCTCTCCCGGGGGTCCAGGCTGCCCCCTCGCTGGCGAGAGCCTCCCCCGCTAGACCCAGCCTCTGGCCCCTGCTAGTCTGGCTCCTACTTCCTCTGGGCACACAGGGTCTAGGACAGCAACTCGTGGGCCTGGGACTCCTTGAGGAAATGCCCGTGGCCAGGTCCACGCAGGCTGGCCCTGCCACGCCCACGCAGGCTGGCCCTGCCACGCCCAGACCTTGCCCACACACAGCTGAAGTGTGTGAGTTGCTGTTCATGGATGGGCCCAGCCAGGGCTCCCGGGACCGTGGAACCCACCCCGTGGGTAAACATCCAAGCTGCCCCCAGTGTCTAATCCCACCCCGGACTAGGGATCCCTTGAGGGTATCCCTGACTCACCCCCTGGGCAGGTGGCAGACTGGGTGCTCACGCGGTGTGAATGAACGGATGAGGAATGAATGGTGAATACATAAATAGTACGTGAAGAAAGGGCCCACACGCCCGCCGTCCTCTCCCGCTGGCCACGCTTCCCGGCCACGCCGGCCTCCTCCCCCAAACAGAGCGCATTCCTACCACGGGGCTTTTGCACACGCTGTGCTTACGCCTGGAGCCCTGTTCCCGGAGATCTCGGCAGCCCTTCCTGCCCCAAGGTCCCTGTATGAAGAGGCCGTCGTCCCAGAGCTCCTGACAGTCCCCTGTGCGTCCTACCGAGGTACGCTGCATTGTTTTGCTCCCTAACCTTCGCCACGCCAGGGGCGCCAAATCTGCACTCGCTAGTTTTCCTCTGGTCTGTCTCCTCCATCAGACTGTGAGCTCCCTGAGGGGGTGGGCTGTGCTGCCCTCCCCACCCCTGCTCAGGGCCCAGCAGGTGCCCGTGTGGGATGAATCAATGGAGACGTGGTATCCATCGGGCGCAAAGCAGCAGAAGCAGGGGTGCAGAGTGACCGGCTCCTTGCAGACGCTGGTCCTCACCAGGGGTTCCCCCTGCAGGGAAAACCCGGCCGTCAGACATAATTTCATTTCAGAGCTTTTTGTGCTGAGGACAAGGAAACAGCAATTATAAGTCAGCAGCAGAACCCAGCAAGGAAGGGAAGGGCACGGGAAAGCAATACTGCCCTCCGGCTGCCCTCGGGATTCTGAATCGGTGCTGTGAACACCTCTGGGACCATGTTGGGACCCCCAGGCCTGAGTTGGACCCCGTCTGTCTCTAGGGCCTGGCACCACCCTGCAGGGGCTCCCATGGCCTTTGGGTAAAGGCAGCCCCTCAGACTTTACCTCCTCAAATCCCAGAACTCCTGCCTCATTGGCCAGCCTCTTCCAGACACTCAGACATACTAGGTCTCCTCCTACCCCAGGACCCTTGCACCTACCAGTCTCTCCATCTGAAATGCTCTCTCCCTGATTCTTGTTCGTCCTCTTGGCCTCAGGCTCAGGATAATGTCGCTTCCTGAGGAAGCCCTCCTCCCCGGTAACCCGCTCCTGATTTCACATCGCCTCTAATAGTCATTATCAGTCCCATGTTCTTTGTTCCCACTAGACTGCCACGCCCGGAGGGCAAGAATCATGCAGTTTCCTGCTCTGTTCCTGACACACACCCCAGGCAGGATTCACACAAGGTGGTCAAACGCAGGTGAGCGAGCGAGCGAGCGAGCGAGCGAGGGAAGGAAATCGGGTGCAAGGAAGGAGGGAGGATGGACAGAAAGCGGGCAGGAAGTAAGGAGAAAGCCGTCTGGCTGTGAGGCCCAGGCCGTGGTTGGGCTCCTCTCCCAGCGTGCGGGCCCTTTAAGGGGGTGAAGGCCAAGGGCAGGGAAGAAGCTGGCAGGCCCAGGACGGGGAAGTGATCTACTCCTGCGCCTCTGCCTTCACGTGGCTTTATTTTGAAAACGTGAACTTTACAAATGTCAGGGAAAGGTGGGATTCTCAGCCGGGGACCGGGAGAAGCCGATTAGCATTCCCCGTGCCAGCGCTAATGGGGCCGTGCATAGGCTGCGGGAAATTTATGCCGCCTGCTGGGGCCGATGCTGAGGCCAAGGCAGGAGAGTCTAACACATAAAACGGCAAGGCTGTCAAATCTGTGCGTCCCCCAGGAGGACACGGGGCCACCGTGGGGACGCCCAGAGGACGGGAGGCGGGCGGAGTAACCCCCGCAAGTGGTGGAGGCCACGGGGGGGCCGGGCGGGGTGAGGGGACCCCCCTGTTTGCTGCACCCCGGGAGGGGTGACCCCTCATCCTCCCTCCATCAGGCCGGGCCCTATCCCTGCCCACTCATGGGGCCCTGCTGGGGAGGGGCATGCTTCCGATGAAGAGACAGACGGTCAGGGAAGCAAAGTCACTCAGCTGGGCGGGTCAGGCCGGCGGCCCCCTTACCCTGCCCTCCCCCACCTTCCCCAGTTTCCAAGACAAACCTCGTTTAGGACGGTCCCCACCATCAGCGCCCAATTAGAGTCCCCTCCGAGCGCGGGTAGGGAGTTCTGCATGGGCTTGGAGCACTAAACACACTCTTCCCTCTGCTGGAACACCCTTCCCCACCACACCCTGAGACCAGCCTGCTCCACGGTTTACTGCTGTCTGTGCCCACCCCGCGGCAGGGGAATTTGGGTCTTCAGCGAAGAGAATTCTTTGCAAATCACCTTTCGGGCACTGCGGGGTCTTGGGGATGTGTTGGGAGCTTTCAGGCTTCCATCTGGATCCGTGTGTGTGTGTGTGTGTGTGTGTGTGTGTGTGTGTGTAGGAGGAGGGACAGTGCCCGGATCTGACAGGGGAGGGAGGCCCCGGGAGGCCCGGGCCACGGCAGGGCTGTCACAGGCCCCACAGCCTGGCTGGGCTGAGGCCAAGCAGGCCTCAGAGCCCACTCTAGGACCGGGAGACACAGAAGGTGAGGGCAATTGAGGGGTTGGCAGGTTCGGGGCCTCTGGCCCCTGGGGGACAGTCCCTGAGGGGCTCAGGAAGATGCTTTACAGATCACTCCAATCATGGGTGCAGGAGTCCGTATGAGACGAAGGCCCCAGAGCAGCCAGGGAGGGGAGACTTGAGGCTGGTCCCCAAGGCTGTCCAGCTGTGTCCTCTCGCAGGCCGCGTCCTGTCCCTCAGAAGAGGCGGGGGCCTGGGACAGTGCCGGGGACCAGTGATGACCCCGGGCCCCAGCCACTGAGTCCTTCTGTCACCCCCAGAACGGGGCCTTGCTGAGGGCAGGGACGCGGTCTGCCAGTTCCCGAGACTCGTCACACCCTAAGTGCCGGGTCAGTGCTGTGTATGGAGTGCGTGCCCAGCCCTGTGCCCTGAGCCGTGCACAGGGTCTCCTCCATGTTCGAAGCCACCCCTGCTCTCAGATGAGGCAGCCAGGCTCGGGGACGGGGGACCTGCCCGGGCTCCCAGGGCTCAGAGGTGTGAGCGCTTCGTTCTGAAGACGTAGTTGGACTCCAGAGCGGAAGCACGGCTCGGCCGCTGGCTTGGGGTTCCC
Source organism: Herpailurus yagouaroundi (assembly GCF_014898765.1). NCBI lineage: Eukaryota > Metazoa > Chordata > Mammalia > Carnivora > Felidae > Herpailurus > Herpailurus yagouaroundi. The sequence continues at coordinate 52,648,863 of NW_024412401.1, read as the reverse complement.
GTGGGAGGGCCAGGCGGGGGGCACATGTCACGAGTCGGCCGTGTTCTCCACACTCAGAAGAGCTAGCGGGGACCGGGCCTCTGGAGTCCCTGCAAGCCAGCGGCCAGAGGCTCGGGCTTGGGTCCTGAGTGGGGACTCCGTGTCCTGGTGACAGACAGAGGCCAGGCAGGGAAGCCTGCCAGCGGAGGCCCCTAAATAACGGGGAGTGACCAGCATGTCTGCTCCCTGTCCCAGTCGGGGGACAGGCTCTGCCTTCATAACGCGTGATCGATGGGCCTAATATGGGACTGGAGACGGCGGGCTGGCAGCCCCGGCCCGGCCCGCCGGCTGCCATTTGCCCATATATTTATTTATTTATGCATTCTCCTCCGTGGCAAAGGCCCAAAGACAATAAAAGAAATTGAATTGCATATCAGATGGGACATCAGAGGGAGATATGGCCATAAATCGCGTCGTATTTATTCCATAAATATCAGCGCCTCCCGAATAGCCAGTGCCCGTTATGAAGTTATAATCAGGAATCTGGTCCCATGACGCTCACCACGGGCTCCTCCCCCACTAGACAAACAGGCTGGGTCCCCAAAATAAATAACGGCTTCCTCCGGCCACCTGCCCCCCACCGAGGCAGGCATCTGCGTGCCCGGACGCTGCCTCCGCCCCAAGCAAGGAGCAGAGTCTACAGGAAAGGGCAGGAGGAGGCTGGCTCTGCAGTGTGCCCAGGCCCTGGGGGGTGGGAGGGGGAGAGTTAGCTTCTCCAGGCCCTCTCCCCCCGCTCCCCCTGCCCACCTGCCCCGCTAACCCCTGGTCGGAGCCGTCACTCCCTCCTGTCTCGCTATGCCGGTTTTCTGCCCAGGTATCCTTTCCATTCAGTAAAATGCACACGGTAAGCGTGCGGCTTGATGAATCCACGCACGCCTTCCTTAGTGCTACGTCCCCGTCGCGGGCACCCCTGCAACGGAAGCTGCACTTCTGTCCCCTCGGGTCATCTCGCAGGTTCTAGAATTTCGGCAACCTGCAGTCGCGTCGCTTGTGTTCTCCCGTGTCTGTTTTCTCGTGGGTCCTGTGTCAGCTTCACCTCCATCCTGGGACCTAGATCGGTGCCTGGCATAGGACAGAGGCTCAGCCAGCGTGGGTGGGACAACTGAAAGGAGTCAGCGGCGGGTAACGTGGCATTTTGACCTGACTCTTTTTAAAGGTGGAGGTGAAATTGACACAGCACAAAATGAACCATTTTGAAAGTGTGCAACCTGGCGGGGTGTGGAGCATCCTCGCTGCTGAGCAGCCACCGTCCCCGGCTTGTTCCAAACGACAGCCTTTCGGATGTGGCCTCATCAGCCTGTGACGTGGCCTCACTTTCTCTCTTTAGCAACCGATGTGTCTCTGAGGTCCTTTCCGGCTCCCTCCCAGCCCCGGGTCTTCGTGTGCCCTTGAACTTCTCTTCTCCGGTGTTTACGGATGGTCCAAACATCCCACCTTGAAGGTTGGCTGATGTGCCCAGCACCCTTCCCGGGGAGGGAAGCGTCTGGTGGGGCTCCCCCTCCCCGCCCCCTGCTGGCCGCTCTGCCTGGGTCCTCAGGTCCCCTGGGCAAACTTTGGCTCTGCCTGTCTCCCCCGTGCCCCTGGCGTCCCTCATCAGCCTGCAAGAATCTTTCCTTTCCTTCCCTTTGGCTAATAACTGGGGCAGGGGAGGAGGGCCCAATTTATTCGGCAGCAAATAAAGAACTGCCATGATAAAGTTGGGGGGAGAAAGTTTAAAGGAGGAAAAATACCTTGGGTAATGCCATCTCCTGCGTCTTTATATTCGGAAACGGATCGTTCTGGACGCAGGCAGAAGGCCTGATTTAATATCCTCATGGAAAATACTGCACCTGATCCAATTACCACGGGAATTTTGATACAGTCAGCAGTCAAGATGAAACGTTCAGAGGCGCTCGCGGCAAGAGTAAACACAGAGACCGAATTACCCCGACTCCTCTGGGGGCATATAAGCGGTTCGGGTCACGGTAAGGGCACCTCGGGCCAGGCTGGGGGGCTCGACTGAGGCCAGCGTGCTGCCGTCGGCCCCCATGGCCACGCTGGTCAGTCCCTTGGCAATCTGTCACGTTGCCTTCTAGCCAGTGGGAGCCCTCGGGTTGGAATTCCGGCGTGGCAGGCGAGGGCCCACGCGGAGAGGTGTCCCCACGCACCCTTGCCAAACCCTGACCAGGCTGCTGCCTGAAAAACCCTCCGTGTGTCCTCCTGGCCCAGTCTCCAGGCCACCAGGCTGGCTCTGGCTCAGCCACCAGTCAGTTCTCCCTATTACGTGCACTCCGAGCCCTTGCCCTTTGCTGCACAACATTGGCCGTGACTACAATCCAGAAACATCCGAGCTCTGCCTACTGAACATCCGTCTCCCCCGCTGGATTTGGGCTGCGCAAACGTACAGGTGCCAGAGGCTGCTGTGTCTGTCCTGTGCTGGCCACGCAGCCTTGGGGAAGGTTCTAGACTCCCTGAGCCTCAGTGGACTGACCTGCACACATCCCGGAGGGGGCAGGAGGATCCGGCAAGATGCTGACGAGGAGGAATGTGATAAGGAGCGAAGGTTCTACAGCCAGGTTCTTCGGGGGGCCATGACCCTGCTGTGCCACTCACCAGCCCCACGACTCAGTTGCCTCATCCATGAAATGGGTCATCATGGCGATTACACCAGTTAATATCTATCTAATGAGCTCCATAGCAGGGTTACCATGTTGAGTTCCCCACCCCTTCCTGGATTTTGGTGGAGCTCCATGTATCTTTCCCCCCCTTGAATGGGGCGGCAACTAAAAGCCTCGGGGTGTCCCCACCATCGCAGAGCTGTGGGGCAAGGTCTGGATCAAGGCACCAAGTGTTTCCCACCAGAGTCAGACATCAGCCCATTCACCACTAACCCGTGATTACAGCCGGGTCTGTTACCTCTGGAACCCACCTCTTAGGAAGGGACACGGCAGACCAGGTACACAGGAGGACATGCTTGTTTGTTTATTTATTTAAAGCTTAGTTATCTTGAGAGAGAGAAAGAGAGAGCACGCACAAGCTGGGGAGGGGCAGAGAAGAGAGAGAATCCCAAGCAGGCTCCACACCGTCAGTGCAGAGCCCGATGTGGGGCTTGAACCCACAAACTGTGAGACGATGACCTGAGCCGAGATCAAGAGTCGGACGCCTAAGTGACTGTGCCACCCAGGCGCCCCTATTTTTTTTTAATGTTTATTTATTTTGGGGGGGGGGCTGTGGAGGAGCAGAGAGAGACAGTTTACGTACTGAACTGTGAGACGCTGACCTGAATCTACGTAGGATGCTTAACCGACTGAGCCACCCAGGCGCCCGAGGAGGAGGAACGTAACCTCCTGAGTGAATCAACAACCTGGGTGGGCTTTTGTGCACAGAAAAGATTACCCAGACAATGGCTTTGATTTTAAACATTAACATGTGATTCATGAACGTTACACATTCAAAAATGCACCTCTTTCTTGAGCTTTTAAGCTCACTTTACATAGTTACTATTCTATTTCTATTTACATATTTATAAACTTAGCACATTTGAACAATCCTTTGTAAGGGCCCTTTGATAACTGTTTGGTCCCATTTATAAAACTAGTTAATCAAGCGCCTTTAAACATTTTAAGCTGCATGAAGAAACTGAACGTGTTCCGTTTCTTTTTTGGTGTATTCAGCGGTCTGAGAACCCAGCCTCTCTGCAGACGGAAGCATATGGTTCATACACTGCATTTATAAACACTGTTAACATCGAGCACTGTTTCTGAACTTCCCCAGAGCGCAACGTAAAACCCCAATTCGATTTATCTTTTATCTTTTTTAATGTTTGTTTGTTTTTGAAGGAGAGAGAGAGAGAGAGAGAGAGACAGAGTGTGAGCGGGGGAGGGGCAGAGAGAGGGAGACACAGAATCCGAAGCAGGCTCCAGGCTCTGAGCGGTCAGCACAGAGCCCGACGTGGGGCTCGAACTCATGAGCCGCGAGATCACGACCTGAACCGAAGTCAGGCGCTTAACTGAGCCACCCAGGTGCCCCTAAGACCCCACTTCTAAATCAAGCGCTCACTTCCATATTTTAATTTAAATCACAAGGCTGGGCTGGTATCTTAATCAGCAAGATAGTCTTGAACCTTAGAAACGCTCACACCTGTGCACCCTCAAGATGAAGATATTATCGTTATCGTTTTGATTCTCTTAAATGTGTCTATTCTTTTTTTTTTTTAACCTTATTTACTTATTTTGAGAGAGAGAGAGAGAGAGAGAGAGAGAGAGCACGAGCAGGGGAGGGGCAGAGACAGGGAGAGAGAGAATCCCAAGCAGGCTTCATGCTTTCAGCACGGAGCCCAACGCGGGGCTTGAACCCACAAACCACAAGATCACGACCCAAGCCGAAATCAAGAGTCGGACACCTAACCGGCTGAGCCACCCAGGTGCCCCTTAAATATGTCTATTCTTGATTCTAAGCCTTCTTGAGGTTGAACGATGCTAGCCTGGCACGGGCACGATTTTGCTGCACCTAGAGATTTGAGGATTGTGTTCTCAGCTGGCTGAGTGTTTTACGGACCCGCTGGCCTGGCTGGGGCGCCCACCTGCCCAGCCTCCACTTCCCGGGGCCTGGGCCCAGTGCTGGCCTCCCGGGGGCCCCTGGCTGGCCAGGATGAGCCCCTCAGCCCTCATTCTTCTCTCTGCTCACGCCCCCCACACCCCAGTTGATTGGATTCCGCTAATCGGTTTACTGATTCATTCTCCCCTGAACACTTCATATTCCTCCTCTCAGTTAGGACCTCCGCCATGGAGGACACTTAATGACAGATGATTGGATTCTGTGTGCCTCCCAGGGCTTTTGTCACACTTCTGAGGTCACCGCAAGGACGGGGGTGGGGGCTGGGGGTGGGGGTGGAGGCTTGGCCGCTCCCCAGGAGGAAGTGGCCGCGAGGAGCTTGGCTGCAGGACCACGCGGCCACCCCAGTCTCTCCACCTTTGCCAGTCGATGCCCGCGTGTCCTGGGCCACCAGAAGCCACGGAACACTGGGACAGCTGGAAGGAGGCTGGGGAAGGCCTGGGGCTTCGAATCACCCCAGCCTGGACTGCGGGGCAGTTGGCTGCTGGCTCTCTGCACCTCACCTGTGAAGCAAACCGCAGACAAGTGGGTCTTAGAGCTTCCTCCTGGGCAGGGTGGCTGTGAGCACTGAGAAGGGCCTGGTAGCCAGTGAGCCCCAACTAAATGTCAGTCCCTTCCCGGGCGGCAGCTGCATCCAGAGCTCCACCCAGGAGAGGCTGGGACGAGGCAGGAAACGCCTGCTGGTGGGAGGGGCTGCCCGCAAGAGTGCGCTCTCCTCCTTCTCAACAACCTGGTCAGCACTGGGGCTCAGAGAGGTTAAGTAACTTGCCCACAGTCACACAGCTTAGAAAAGGTGGAGCTGGGGGTTGCCCTCAGGCCAGTCTGAACCCTCCGTCCCTTCGTCTTGGCCCCGGTGCTGTCCCCCTCCCTGTGGCTGTGGGCCCCCAAATCCCGGCTTGGGCCGGACGAGACGGGAGCAGCAGGAGGAGGCAGCCGTGACTGAGCTGTTTACACAGCGGAGAGGATTCCCTTCCATCTCCCATCACTCCCCCTTCAATGATCTCACCACCAGGAACCCGAGAGAATCGGAGCCTCTGTGAAGGCGGCATCTCTCAGATGAAAGCTGCAGCCAGCATCCCCGCGATGGGGGCACCTGCTGGCCCCTCGGCCCCTCTCGGGGCGGCTCCCTGGGGAAGCTGGGGGCTGCGGGAAGGGCAAGGTGGATAGGGGTCTCCTTCTAGCCTCCCCTCCCTCCCCGCCAGCGCCAGCCATGGCCTGGGAAGGTTGTCTTGGTAACTCGGGCTGAATTGCTGCTTACCATCTTGCTGGGATTTCTCTCCCTGTGATGAAAGGCTCGTGGAGGGGAGGAGAGGCAGAGCCAGCCCAGCACCCTCCTTCCAGGGCGCTGCTGACTTCATAAGAGATGCCGCTTTTCTGCAGGAAGGCAGGCTCATGATGTGCGGGGCGGGGTGGGGGGCAGGGGCGAGGGTCTTCCTGAAGCCCGGACCCCCACGGGGAAAGTCCTCAGGTCCCAAACACCCTCCCGGGCTGGAAAACCCTAGGGCGAGCCTGTGGCTCTGGGGACAGTGGAGGCGGGAGGCTCTTAAGAGGGGGCACAGCAGCCCAGTGGTTTGCGCAGCGCTGGATGGCCTGGGGCCCCTCTGCTCACGGGCTGGATGGCCTTTCCTGCCGGGTGCCAGGGACGTGATGGCTCCCTGGGGCAGCCCCATCCACATGGGCCGGTGACACCATTGCCAGGATGCTGTGGGATGACCGTAAGCCAGCCTGACTGAGATGTCCACCCCAAGAACCATGGGAGGCAGGAAGCTGACCAGCTTCCTTCGTCTCTCTCTCTCTCTCTCTCTCTCTCTCTCTCTCTCTCTCTCTCTTTTTAACCAGCTTGCAGCATTGCAAAATCATCCGCCTTGGACTCAGAAGGAGCTCCAGACAGGGGGTGCCTGGGTGGCTCCGTTGGTCGAGCGTCCGACTTCGGCTCAGGTCATGATCTCGCGGTTCACGAGTTCAAGCCCCGCGTCGGGCTCTGCGCTGACAGCTCGGAGCCTGGAGCCTGCTTCGGACTGACGTGCCCTGCTATCAAGGAAGAGCATGCCCCACCCCCACCCCTGCCCCGATCTTTACATATGTGGCCATGCGAGCCCAGGGAGGTGACACGACTTGTCCTGGGCTGCCCAGCCACTTGGGTCTTCTCTAGCAGAGGTGGTGGCTCAGCACGGGGGTGAGAGTCTAGGTTGTCCCCACCCGTGGCTCTTTCCTCTGCCAGCTCATCAGCTCCGGCCTCTGTTCGAAGAGACCCTCGCATCCCCCCATAGTGAAGACGGGCAAACATCCACACTCTAACCAGAGCCCACGTGGCCTCAGCTGCGCCTCCGGGAAGTGACCGTGTCAGAGGCCAAACCCCGTCTTGTAACTGACCATCCCCTGAGACACGAACCCATGACCCGAGTGTCAAGGCGGCTGTATTATAAGCACAGAGCTGAGGATGAGAATTTCTCTGATGGGAAGGGGATGGGGAGATGGGGTCGGGGAGGGGTGGGCACTGTAGACATTTTCTGAAGCTGCTTCCTCCTTACCGCGGTGCAGGAGACCGGGGATGTCCCCCAGGGCCGGGGGAAGGGGGCGCGGGCAATGCTTCATTCCTCAGTAACGTTGCTGACCACATTGCTATGTGTTCCCCGCTAATCAGAAGAGACTTTATTTAGTGAGCGCTTGCTGTGTACCAGGCCATCCCTATGCTAGCTGCACGTTGTGGGCAAAGTTATGTCCATTTTACAGATGAGATAAGCGAGGCTCAGACAGGCAGAGTCACTTGCTATCTTCGGTGGTTCTTCCAAGGGCGGGCCCGTGTCGAGGATGTCAGGGCAAGTGATTTTATGAAGGAAGTGCTCCCAGGAGAAGCCAGTCAGGAATGGAGAAAGAGGACAGAGGAAGGATTAGAAGGTCAACCAGAGCTCAGCTGAGGTCCCAGGCTCAGCCTGATCCCGTGAAGCATAGATGATACCCTGGTGCTGGTCCCATCCCAAGACCGGGAGAGGAGCTTTCATACCTGCCCGCCGGCCAATGGCTGTAGATGGACAACGGGGTCCAGGAAAGGGGACTCAGGGACACCGAAGTCTCTACCCTATTTGCTGTAAGTCATGTATCTGGCAGGTGACAGAGCTAGGATTCAAACCAAGCCCTGTCCCCACCTGGGGTTCTTTTTTTTTTTTTTTTTCTCCTTAAGTTTATTTATTTTGAGGAGGGGCGGGGCAGAGAGAGAGCAAGACAGAATCCCAAGCAGGCTCCGTGCTGTCCGTGGGGCCGGATGCACCGCTCAATCACGCGAACCATGAGATCATGACCGAGCTGAAATCAAGAGCCAGATGCTTAACCAACGGGGCCATCCAGGAGCCCCCAGGTCCTGGGTTCTTAACTACCGCCCCACAGGCCTCATCTCTCCCTAAGCTGATGCTTTGGCTTCACTGGGAGGCCGGCTTCCCCTCTGCTTCCTGCTGTCTCCAGGAAGCCAAGAGGCCATGGTGCGGAAGTGACACGAGCATGTAATCGCATGCTTTTATTACACCACGTATCTACCGTGCTCTATCACATGGCCTCACCACAGAAAATACGGCACAGGGTCTCGTGTATTATTTATACAAGGAGACTCTTGGTGGGAGTGCAGGGGTGGGGGGCAGCCTTGGATAATACGCAGATGGCTGGGCACACTCGGAAAATCCCCCGTGCGCAGAGGAACAATTAGACACTCCTGACTTAGGGCCCCTCTCCTCGCCTGGCAAAGCAAACAAGCAGACAAATGAGTTGATTTAAAGAAAATGACTCTGTAAATGAGGTTACGGTTGGTGCAGGGATATGGCAGGAGGAGGGAGGTGTGGGATAAGGTGTGTGAGTGGGGAGCACAGGGGGCGGAGCTGGGCACCGGCTCCACCCATCAGCCTCCCCATCCCCTCCCCACCCCCAACCCCTCCCCCGCCCCGGCAACGCCCACAGTGCTCTAGGGCGTGAGATCCCGGCCCCCTCCAGTTAGACGTGGGCACGTGACCCTTTCTGGCCAATGAAATCCAGAGGGGCCGAATGTGGGTCCCTCCCAGGCCAGGACATTTAAGTGCGGGTGTGGGACCCTCCAGGCGGTCCCTCAAGCGGACGTCTGTCGAAGCTTGAGGGGTGTGAGTGAGGAACAAAGCTTGGCACTGGGGACCCACTGAGAGTCTGGGCTTGTCGCCGGCCTGTTGTGCTCATAGAGCAATTTTACAGCTAAGCAAACAGCTCAAGGGCATGAGGGAACTTGCCCAAGGTCACACTGCCTGGGAGTGGGACAGCTAGGGCTGAGATCCAGTCTGCCTCCACCAGCCCTCAGTGGCTCCCTTCTGTCTCCAGGGACAACGGATTTTTTTCAAAAGACCGTTCTGTCAATAGGTCCTGTCCATCCACATTCCAAGCGTTTCTCAAGCCTCCATCCACTCTGCCTAGACCTCTGGGCTTTGGGGTGGCCGCCCCGGTCTTTCCCTGGGCTCCTCCTCCCCCTCCCACCCCTTGCAAATCCGCTCTTCACTCAGGAACCAGGTCACCTCTCCAGACACGCGTCTCCTTGCGCCACGCACCGTTCAAAGCCCATCGCAGGCTCCCCGGTGCCCCAAAGACAAGGCCTGCGTGCCACAGGCCTCTGGTGACTTCCGTACCTCACTACACCACTCTCCATTTGGGCTATGCCCCAGCCACACCTGCTTCCTTCAGTCTCTCTGAACACCACACTCCTACTGCACGGGCTTCACACAGGCTGTTCCCACCACTTAGAATGCTTGTCCCTGCAATCTTAGCCTGGCTCACTTCCACGAGGGAGGCTCTGGAGCCCAGGGGTGGAACCCAGAAACTGTGTGCACGCGTGTGCATGCCTGTGTGTGTGTGTGTGTGTGCACGTGTGCCTGTGTAAGCTCCACCTTCCCTCACACCTCTGCCCAGATGCCCTCCTGCATCAGCCACGCTGTATTTGCTTGTCCACTGTCCTCCCCTACGGGGACATAGGCTCCCTACAGCTGGAGGTTTTGCCTTGTTACCGTGTACTTTGAGTCTAGCCCAGTGCCCGGCACAAAGAAGGCATTTAGTAAATAGTCACTGGTTGAATGAAGGAATGAATGAATGCTTTGCATTGGTGGACACCATGAGCGGCCACAAGTCTATGAAGATATATTTGATTTCTCTACCCGTCCCAGTTGGGACACAGACCCAGCCGCCCCCTGTCTTGGGGTCCACACCCACACCCAGGCCAAGACCCACCCTCTGTGGACAAGCCACCGCCCTTGAGAGTCTAACACCATTGTGAACCCCTCCTTCCCACCTCTAGGCCTGGCTGCACCTGTTGTCTTGTGCTCTGGGTCTGTGCTCTTTGAGGGTCGTGTGCAGAATCCCTTGCCCCCCTCCAGGAGTCAGGCCTAGAGCCCGTGAGCCCGTGCCCCACGCTGGTTGTGGGTGGTAAAGACCTTGGGCTTCGGGGCCAGAGAGACCTCCCTGCCAGTTACTTTCTCCGGCTGTGGACCTTGGACAAGTCCCTGGACAGCTTGCTGGAGGCCTCAGCCATCCGCCCTGTAAATGGGTATAAAACAGCACCTTCTTCCAAGGCCTGTCATGGCGATTTGGGGAGCTGACGTCCAGTTATGACCTCAGCCACCCAGTCCTGCCCTTTGGACCTGCAACCCCCCCCCCCACAGGGGGGCTGCCGACAACAAGAGATTCACAGGGTGTGAGAGACGGCTTAGCCCTCCACAGACACTTTCTCTCCCACAGAATCAGCCAGAACTGGAGGAGCCTTGCTAATGGAGAGTTTCCTGTCTGGAAGAGACGACTCACCTGTCAGCATTCTGGAGGAGGATGTACTTGTCAAAGGTGTATCACCAGCATCACTTGAGAATGCTGTCACCCGAGGTGGCCCCACCTCGGGAGAAGTGGCTGACGTCTCACCGGGCCAGCAGCTGTCTGGAGCAGGGCTGTAGGGTATGAACGATGGCATTTGGGGTGATTACCTGAGGGGACACGGGATGAGCCTTCTCCCTGAGCCCAGGGAACGTTTCTAGCCCCTCACCGCCACTTTTTTTTTTTTTTTTAATGTTTATCCATTCTTGAGAGACAGAGAGAGACAGCATGAACGCGGGAGGGTCAGAGAGAGGGAGGCACAGAATCTGAAACAGGCTCCAGGCTCCGAGCTGTCAGCACAGAGCCCGACGCGGGGCTCGAACCCACAAATCGCGAGATCATGACCTGCGCCGAAGTCGGACGCTCCACCGACTGAGCCCCCCAGGCGCCCCTCACCGCCACTTTTTATATTAAAGTCCTTGCCACACTTCCGAACCTCTGGTTCTGTTGCCATCATCAGCTATGGATGAGCAGAAGTGCCTGGAGGTGGGACAGGAGTGAACGTGGCCGTGTTTAAATGGCGCCTGAGCCTGGGGGGGCTCAGCCGGTTGAGCGTCTGACTCTTGGTTTCGGCTCAGGTCACGATCCCAGGTGTGTGAGTTCAAGCCCCGAGTCGGGCTCTGCGCTGACATCATGGAGCCTGCTTGGGATTCTCTCTCCCTCTCTCTCTGCCCCTCCCACTCTCTCTCTCTCTCAAAATAAATAAATGTAAAAAAAAGAAAAGAGGCTACTTTGGGAAATGGAGGCTGGTGGGGACAGGGAGCTTGCCTGGGGGTGGGTAACTATGCTTTTGCCCACTGCCCCCATCCTGCCTTGGACCTGATGCTCTGATGCCTCAGTTTACCCCTGGGTGCCCACACGACTAGATTAGTCTTCTCCCAGGCATGCCGTGAGGGGGTTCGGACCTGGGCGAACGGCACAGGCCCCTGGCCGTGGTTGGTGGGACCGTCCAGTCGCCCTGCACACCACTTCCTCCATCAGTGACACTTCCCAGCTGGAGGGTTGGAATCGCTTTACCCGATGCTGGCTGTCGCCGGCACAGGCGATGGCCGCCCGCAGCCTGGGAGCGGCCGGGGCTGACAGAGACCTCGGGGAGGCAGGTCTGGCATCTGCACAAATGGGGAGGGGGGGGGGGCAGTGGACCCGGCTGCCCCTCTGGTTGGGCCCCCAGCGGGCTGTGTGGCCTGGGCAGCCCGAGGCGCTGGCTGCCACCCCGGTCCATCTGCCGAAATTTCAAAGGCAAATGTTCTGAGAAATAATGGGGCTTAATAAGCCAGGCTGATCGATATTCCATTGAAGGGAAAGGAGAAGGAGAGGGAGAGAGGGGGAGGGGGAGGGGGAATGGCCCAGAGAGACCTAGAGAGACCTAGAGAAACACCGAGTGTAACAGAGAGAGAGAGAGAGAGAGAGGGAGGGAGGGAGGGAGACTCATGCACAGAGAGACACAGGCAGAAATACACAGAAAGAAGGAGGGAGAGAGACAGGTACAGATAGTAACTATACACACTGAACAACGCAGGGGTACAACAGAGAGAGAGATGTGGGGCCCCCCGCGCCCCCACGACATGCACAGAAACAGAGTCACAGAGGGACCCCCGGAGGACGGCGGAGGGATGCAAAGGGTCAGGAGGAGGGCTGTGGGGGTCTGAGCTGCCTCAGGACCTCGGAGGAAGCCGGGCCCAAGGTCAGCCTGGCCGCAGGGGTCTTGTCCTTGGTCCTCAGGCCCTCGGGCAGCAAAGTGTGTGGCCACCCCCTGTCCCAGTGCTCAGGACACAGAATGACGGGCCCGGCCAACAGCAGTGCCTGAGGTCATGGTGACAGGGAGGGGTCCCGAGTGACAGGGCTTCCATCGGCAGCTGTACGACCTCCCGCCCTGGGCAAGACCCCGCGTCTGGAGTTTCCTCCCCTACATCTGCAAAATGGCAGGGGTGGGCACCAGAGTGGCTGTGAGGGTTTAAATAAGCAGCCTCTAGTCCAGCAGCAGCTACCCTTTCTGGAAACTTCCGATGTGGCAGGCCCATCAGAGGACCCAACAAGCATCCGTGAGTTAGGCACAGCAATGTCCGGTTGCCAGGGAGAGAGTGAGTTACCCGAGGTCCTGCACGGGCAGGAGATGTGAACACAACCTCTGAACGTGTTTCTACGCGGGGTCGGTGCCCCGGCAGAGGTGGGAGTAAGGCAGACCCAGCAGCCTTGTCCTTCGTTAAGGTTGGGCTAAGGGCTGGGGACGGGCAGACGTCCACCTCTGGGGGCAGAGAGCCATTCACTCACCCACCCGCTCCCTCCCCCCTCCATTCACTTCCGGCCTTACTAGATTATTGATAAATAAAAATTTAAAAAAAAAATTTTTTTAACACTTATTTATTTTTGAGACAGAGAGAGAGACAGAGCATGAACACGGGAGGGGCAGAGAAAGAGGCAGACACAGAATCCGAAACAGGCTCCAGGCTCTGAGCGGTCAGCCCAGAGCCCGACGCGGGGCTCGAACTCACGGACCGCGAGATCACGACCTGAGCCGAAGTTGGCCGCTTCACCGACCAAGCCACCCAGGCGCCCCGATAAATAAAAATTTTAAAACGAGCTGACTCTTGTCCTTCCCCGTGTTCTTCAGAGGCCTGTACTGAGTGTTCTCGGCCGCCTATAGAATGCGCCTTCTCCAAGCCCAGAGACCATTTGGCAACCTGTCTGTCTGTCCCACACGCACGCTCCCTGTGCTGAGGTGCCCACGAGAAGTGCCCGAGGTGGGTCCGATCTGAGGTCACACAGCTTGTTCCGGGATCCCCAACCTGTGCTCTCGGCTACCTTCCCATCAGTCCGGGACACCTCACCGAGCTCCACCCCGCACCCCTCGGTCCTCGCTCATGGCCCTGCAGGTGCGTCTCTGGAGTTCCGTCCCGGGACCCGTCCTCTGCGTGGGGCCAAAGATCTCTACCCCTTGCGTCTATGAATCGTCCCCATACTTCAGTCAAAGCCGGGGCTCTACTCACCTGCCCTTTCTCTGCAGGGCCCTGGACTCTTAACAGCACCACCCTCCTGTCCCAGGGGACGGAATTCACACAGCCAGGGGCCACTCGGCCGACTTTCGAGCTGCCCACCGTGTCCAGTAGCCTCCAGGCTTTTCCTGCATGGCCCTGGGGCTCAAGAGAACAGAGGGTTTGAGAGAAACTGTCCCCCGTTCGACCTGCCTCTTCAAATGTATGCTCCCCGAAGTCCCCTTCCTTAAGTAGACTGTCACCTGCCCCTGGGTGTATGTCAGGGGAGTTTTCAAAAGCTGGATTCCTGGGTCTCACACAGCAGATTCCATTCCTTCCAGCCTGGACCTATGATATATATATTTTTTTTACAGTGGTAAAATGCATATTACATAAAATTTACCATTTTAACCATTTTAAATCTCAGTGGAAACAAATACATCCACGATGTTGCACAACTGTTCCTACTACCTTGGTTCCAGAACTTTTCAGCACCCCAAATGGAAACCCCATACCAATTAAGCAGTCAGCCCCCATTCCCTCCTCGCCTCCCCCCTCCTCGCCAGGCCCTGGAAACCACTAATCTGCTTTCTGCCTCCCTGGATTGGCCTGCTCCGAATATCTCGTAGATGAGGAATCATACAATACGTGGGCTGCTGGGACTGGCCTCTTCAAGGTTCATCCTTGGGGCAGCAGGTGTCAGAACCTCATTCCTTTTTGTGGCTCACTGTTTCTCCGTCACGTGGCTCTACCAAATTTTGGTTATCCATTCATCCTTTGATGGACACTCGAGTCGCTTCCGCCTTTGGCTGTCGTGAATAACACTGCTACAGACCCGGGTGTACAAGTATCTCTTTGAGACCCTGCTCGAAATCCTTCTGGGTGTATCTCAGAAGTGGCCTTGCCGGCCAGGCGGCAATTCCACTCTTGATTTTTTGAGGAGCCCCCACGCCGTTCCCCACAGGGGCCGCACCATTTTGCATTCCCACCAGCAGGGCACAAGGGCTGTAATCTCTCCACATCCTCTTCAACACTTGTTGTTTCTGTTCTGTCTTGGTTTTCACAACGTGAGAGCCGCCCTAATGGTATGAGGCACGACCTGGTGGTTTCGATTTTCTTTTCTCTAATGGACGCCTCTTAGTTCCTTTTCTTGCCTAACTGCTCCGGGGCAGAATTGCAGTTTTGCCGGTAGTGTTTTCTCACTCTCGGGAGCCGCGGGGGCGATTCTGCCGAGCAGCCTGTGGGCGTGAGCCCCTGGCTCCCTCAGGTCTGTGTTTCCCCATCTCACGTCAGAATTCTCAAAACGGAGGCCTCAGGCCCTGTTTACATGTCACACACAGAGAAGACAGATGCCCAAAGAGGGGAGGTTCTCCGAGGCACAGGGAGGTGGGCAGCAGAGCCACAAGGGCCCAGGCAGGGTAACGGGACCTCAGGCACTGCTCACAGTGGCACCTGTCCTGACCGGAACGGACGCCCGCAGGTTGGTGAGTGTTTTCAAGGTCTCCTGGCCCGGGTCTACCTGACTCCAAAGCCCTTCACCCCCGCCTTCCAGGCACAACCTTGCAGCCAGGGGTTGGCCAACTATGGCCCACAGGCCAAATCTAAAGTTAAGAACGGTGTTCACATTTTTAAGGGATTGGAAAAAGAAATCAAAGTTGAATAGGCAAACCCTAAAATATTCACTGTCCGGCCCTTTGCAGGAAGAGATTGCTGACCCCAGCTTTGCCCAGACTTTAATGCTGGATCCCTCTGGCCAGGGGATGCCAGAGGCTTGGGGAAGATCCTCACAAGGGCAGTGCCTTCCGGCTGTGCCTTGTCAAAACCCAAGTGCTAGCCGAGGAATGAGGGATGGCCAGGCTCCCCTCCGCTGCTGCCGCAGCCCCAGTCTGGGTCCCTGGCACCAGACTTCAGCTCTGGGCAGGCCAACCCTCCCCCATCCCAGGAGGAGGTAAAAAATGTGACACCTCAAAGTGGGACATTAAAATTTAACGGGGGCGATGCATATTTAATGGGGCTTAACAAAGCATCCTTAAAGACATCCCAGACAGCCCCCCGGGGGCGGGCGGGGTAGGCTGCTGAGAGCGGTCCTGCCCAGGCAGGCTTGCTCCCTCATCTGTCTGTGGTGGCATCGTTGGGACAACTTGGCATTCTACGCTCCTGCCAGAGCCAAGTGTGGGCCTGCCCTTTCATTATTCATACTATGAGGGTGTCTGAGGAACAGCGTGAGCAGGGACACAACTCAGGCTGCCTGGCCCCATTCCAGGAAGCACCCCCTACCTGCCCCCACGGGCAGGGTGACCCCTTCTCCCTCCGCCCTCTGATCCCGCCCTCTGATTCCTCACTCTTGGCGGGGGTCACTGCTGCGGCTGGAAGGTCAGCTGGAGACATCCCTAGGAAGGGGCGCTGGGATGGCCCCCCAAGATGGGCCCCAGTCACGGACTCCGAGGCCACTGTCTGAGAATCAGAGGTCACCGAGTCTTAGAATCATGGCATCTTGGAAGGCTGCTACAGGCTCTCCTGAATCTGAACCTGCTCTAGCAGCCCTGACCTTGGACCAAATCCCATGAGCACTGGGCTCACTTGGTTCCACCTCACTCCCCCGCCATCCGCACCATTTGGGGGCCGCAGCCTCCTCTCAGAGCCGCCTGGACATCCCCCGGGGGTCCCCGGGGGCTTCTCACGAGGAGCCCGCCGGCCCTCGCCGATGTCTCGCGCGGGAAGCTCCTGCAGGCTGTCGCCGAAACTCACCCCTGCATCCAGCTCCAGCCTCGACTCATCCTGGGAACTCTCACCCTGGGGACCGGGCACCCAGGGCCGCCGCAGCCCACACCTGGGCCCCCAACACCGCCTTGATTTCCCCCGTGGCGTGCTTGAAAGGGCCGCCCCCGGCCCGATATGTTCGGAACAGAGTTTCCGATCTTGCCCCCCAAGACTGGTCCTTGCCCGAGGTTCCTGTGGATGTGATGGGACCCCCCTCCTGGAACGGCCTGGGCCGGATACCAGCATGGGGCGGGGGTGGGGGTCACTCTCGACACCCCCGTCACCGGCACCGTCTCTCCTAAGCCCCTGCTGACTGTCCTCACTCTCTCTCCTCCTCCCCAGCCTGGTTGCAGTGTCACCTCTCTTGGCCTCTGTGCATCCCCTGGTCGTCCCCTCCATCCGTCTCCTGTCACCATCACAGTCAACTTCTCTCTGATCGTGTGGAGCCCCTGTTTAAAACTATGAGAGTCCCTGGTTCTCTCCACCAGGGCGTGCAGGGGACACAGAGCCTTGTCTCCAGCACCTCCCACCCCCCCCACATCCCTTCCGTCCCCTTTCCGCCCCGCCCCTCCCTCATAGCTGCCTGTCCTCTGGTGCCCCTTGTCCCTGCTCCCCCATCTCGGGGCCCCGGCTCCCTGCCTCCTCACCTGTGACACCTGTTAGCCTTCCCACCTCAACTGCTCCTGGTCACCTCCTCGGGGGGACCCTTCCTGACCAAGTCAGACCCCTGAGGGGGTTCCTGCCCAGCCTGAGGTTTCTGTCCCTTAGGACACACATCACAGAGGCCACTTGACAGCTTTCAGGTGACCCCTCCCCAGACAGAAGCCCGGCTGACCCACCGGGCGCCCAAGGGTGCTGGCTGTGCTGTCAGTCTCCCCACACGGCTCCCTGACCCTGGGTTCAGGTGGAGGCACCCCACTCTGCCATTTAGTCAACTTCATTGAGCACCTGCTTTGGGACAGGCGCGGTCCCCGGGCCCTAAAGTGGCACTCTGGAGGTAGTAGCCCCAAGTGTCCCAAGGGTCCCACCCTCAGAGCAGACACGCCAGCCCTCACCTCCTCTGGTCGCCTCTGCCGGCTGGCATCGGGGTCCCGCTCACAGACATGAGCAGGCCGGCGGCGGGGTGGGGGGAGGGGGGCCCAGCCTCACCGGGAATCCGAGGAGCTCAGCTCATGGCCTCAGAATCCGTGACTCTCCACGTGCTGGAGTTTGGGTGTTGTGTCTACAGAGTCCCCACCCGGGCCAGGGTTAAAGACGTGCTCCCAGTCTCAGGGTCTGCAGGGCGACTTTGAGGGGGACCAAAGGCTGGAGGGGCCACGGGAGGCCGCCGGGGGCGCCGGGAGGGAGCCAGGGGCCCTTAAGCACCCCATCCCCCCCACCCCCACCCAGAACGGCTCTGATGTGACACCCGGGGCCTTCCGTAAAAGATCTCGTTTAAGCAGAGCGTCGCAGCTGAAACCGAAGGCACCGGTCGCAGCTGAGGGCAAGGCCAGCGGGGCCCAGCTGCAGGGACGGGAGTTCGCAGGAGAAGGCGGAGGGGGGCCTTGGCAACATCTGGAGTGTGGCCTGTCACGTCTCTGCGTTCTCGCTCGAGAGGAAGCAGGTGTCCTGGCAGCCTCTCCATGTCTCTCCAGCCCCCTCAGTGTTCCAGCCCCTACCAGACGCCCCACACCCACCCTCCAAGATGGCACAGAGGCATCAGCCGTCCTCGCATTTGGGAAGTATTTTCAAATTCCTTTGCCGTTACTTATCTCTGTTTTTTAGGAAAAAAAAAAAAAATTCTCCCCAACATCCCGGGATGTCTCACGACTCTTAGACTCCCTGGTCTTGAGACGCCGGTCGGAAAAGTCTAGGAGTCGGAGGTTCGGCATCTGGGGGACAGGCAGCTGACCGGTCCGGGGCTCCCCGGCCACATGGGCAGCACAGCCTGCACGCAGGCCACCCGCCCTCCTCACTCCGGCCTCAGCCCTTCCAGCCAGTCACGTGAGCCGAGGGCGGATATTCCACGGCAAGTTCCCAGCTGTTGGCTTCCGGGAGAGGTGTTCCCTCCCCATCGACGGCACGGGGGAAGCCTGTCCACACGGGTCACACTGCTGAGGGCAGGGTCACTCTGAGCAGTCAGAGCACAAGGCCACAGCTCCCTCCTCTCTTTTTTCTGGGGGTCTGAGGGCCCGTTATTCCCCTGAAGGCCCGGGGGGACGGCCCCTGTGCTGGCTGCAGGAGGGGACCCCAGGTCCCCACCCCGCCCAGTTGAACCCTCCGTGGGCCACCTCACCACCTCCACCTGTCCTCTAGCGTCCGGCCCTGCGACCCCTTTGCAAAGCGACCCCATCACCCTTGTCGTCTTTGATTCGCACAATGCCCCGAGAGGCAGACTTGAGTTGCAGACGGGGAAACTGAGGCCAGAGAAGGGGTGTGACTTAACAAAGTTCATGGAGCCCGATTGAGGAGGTGACTGGCTAAGAAGACGGGGCGCCCGGGTACCTCACCCAGCCCAGGTTCCCCCCACTTCTCTCTCTGGGTCCATCAGACTGGTCACAGTGGGTACCCTAATGGTGATGAGGGCACTTCCTGGCTGTGCAACCTTAGGTGAGCGTCTTAACCTCTCTGAGCCTTAGTCGGGACTGGGTGCAGGCGCTGGCATGTGAGGAAATTTCGGTACAAACGAGTGTAGGAGAGAGAGAGAGAGCCCATGCTAGACATGAGTTGTGGGGGCCCAGAGAACCTTGGGATCCAGGCAGGGGACCACCCCGGCCACCCCCTGCCCAGGACGGATGTCCCTCACTCTAGAGGAGAGGGTCCACTGCATCCCATTGGGTTGGAGTCGAAAGCCCCCATCCTGCCGGCCTCAGATGAGGACCCCCCCAGAGGTGAAGCACCTTCCTGACCATCGAATAGCTGAACCGTGGTCATCTCGTCTCCCCGGGACCTGCCGCCACAGGGCTTTGCCTGGCTGCTCGGAGGAGGCCACGCCCTGTCCCCCCCTCGCTGTCACCATGGTGGCAAGGCCTCTCGGCAGAGGGGACCACCCCCCCAAGGCTGGGCTGCAGCCCCCACCACAGCACCCAAGCTGTTGGAAATGGGGAAAAATTTAAAAAAACAAAACAAAACCAGATGCTCCTTTGAACATTTCTGGCATTCATAAGGCTAGGAGTTTCGTCCCAAATGCCACTAACTTCCTCTCCCATGCTGTCTCCTGCGTTCCGCTGTAAGCGTCCCCACCCTCCTGGCCAGCATCAGGATGACAGGAGGGCCGGCACCTGCCTCTCCCTTCCTCCCTCCCCCCTCCTCACCTCCTCCCGTCTCTCCAGCCACAGAGCCTTCAGTCTGACTTGTTTTCAGCCACCCCCCCCCACTGTCTCCCCCCGGGAACCACATTCTTGGCCACTCCATCTGGCCCTGTGCCCAGGCTCATATCTGATGGCCCCCTCACCTGCCCCCTCCTCCCCTCCTGAGAGGCCTTGGCCTTTGCCAGCCCCCAGGGGCCTCCTACCGAGGAAATAAGGCCCCAGCTCTGCACCAGAGAAGGTGATTCATGACAGGGGCTCGGCTGCCTCCCTCCTGCCCTCCCTCCCTCCCTCCCTCCCGGGCTCAGCAGCAGGGAAGGGGCTGGGCCTTGCAGGGGGGCGTCAGGTGGCTGGCAGGTTGACTGGGAGGGGAGCTCATCATCTGCCAACCGGCAGGACGAACGGACACAGACCCAGGCTCCAGGCTTCCTTGACACCTGCCCTGGGGTCTGGTCAGGGAAGGAACCCAGGGAGGGGTCTCTTCGGGGCCTCGGTTTTCTATGCGGACACTGAGGGGATGTAGGCCGGATGGCCTCTAATAGCCCCTCTGACTCTGATATTGTAGGATTCTAGAACAACCGCCCCACTTCCACTACCCTGTCTCCATCGCTAAAGGAAAATAAAAGGGAAAAAAAAAAAAAATAACACCCACCCCATCTAATCCTTTCCCGGCTTATACCACACAGCTCAGCTCTCTTGCCGGCTCCTCTGGGGGATGATGGAAATGTGAATTTAAATAGAGTTATGTCAAAAGAACATTACCCGGCACAGTCCCAGCAGGGAGAAGCCCCGCCGAGTCGCAGAGGCAGGCTGGTGGTGCACGCGTTCACAGGGGAGGCCAGCACCTTCGGACAATTACAATCAGGACAGCTTGATTAGCCTTCTCCCCGCCTTACCCCCTTCCCATGAATCTCCTTAATAGCTAGCTGCCTTCTTTTAGGGCGCTGGGGCCGGCCGCCGGGGACCGGCCGGGTGTGGATAATCTCCTGGTGGCACCATGATGCCATCCACAACTAATGGGGACTCCAAACCAGCTTTCCGGGTGGCTCGCTTTCCCCTCCTGGCTGGGGGCAGCCACCAGCCCGGGAGAGGATTAGCATGGCTATCTGCTCTGAACTGAGGGCTCAGGCGTGGGGCTCCAGGCAGAGCGGAGGCAGGAGCTGGGGCCGTCCGGGAGGCTCCGGGCTCCCCTGCACAGCCCTGAGCTGACCCTGCACAGCAACCCCCCCTTTCCCTGCTCTTTCCCATCACCCAGGTGCCCTGGAGGGAAGGGACAATCTGCCTTGCTGACTGCCAGGCACAGAGTAGGGACTCAGGGCAGGGCCATCCTTCCCCTGTCCAGGGCTAGGGTCAGCTAGGAGACATGGGCAGGGCTGGCAGCATGGGCTTGTCTTAGAGGGGCCTTTGCTGGCCCTCAGACACACTCTTGTGCCCAGAGTCTCACGGTCTTGCCAGGGAATCGCTGCTGGTTCGAACGTTCCGGGTGAGCCCAAACCATCCCATCCCACGTGGCCGCGTGCTGACTCTTCCGCGGCCCCAGGATCCCATCTGGTGCCTTTGAGTAAATTAGAAAAAGGTGCCCTTCTCAGACCCACCACCTTTCTCAGCCTTGTGCGGGGCACAGCCTGGACGACTGTTCCAGGCGACCCGACTCATTTCTCCTCCTGAACTCTTAGAGTGAAAACTCCTCCCGTGTTATCTCCAAGCAGCTGCACATCCCAGGTGGGCCAGTCCCATCGGGCTGCGAACAAAGCCACTCTGGATCTCGGTTTGGGCTCAGCTGGCCCACCTTGCGTGCACACCGTGCATAAAATGTTTATGACACTCCTTGGAAATAGACTCAAGGGCTCCAGATGGGCCAAGATTCTCGGTGGGCGACCGCCTGGCTAAGGGGGCCGGGGTGGGGAGGAAGGGGCGGGAGCAGAGGAGGCACCGAGCAGAGAAAGGAGAGATCCGTGTGGTCCGGCACGCCCGACTGCTAAGCAGGACTTCGGGTTTTATCCTGTTGAAAATGGGGAGCCCTGGCTGCCTGGCGGGGGGGCAAGGGGGAAACTAGAGAGGCAGCATTTGGGGAGCCCATGCTGACGGTGCCGTTTGGGGTAGATGGGTGCTGGGGGCTGGGTAACTGTAGCAAGGCTGGGTGCTGGGTTTGGGGAATGGTGATACAACCACAGTTGCCACAGACCGAGTCTTGGCAGGTTGAGTTGGTGCCCGGGCCCGGTGCCCGTCGGACCGTCTCCATGAGCTTCAGCACCCCGTCAGGCGCCTGTGGCAGCTTTTACAAACGTCGGCTCCTCTCTCAGGGCGACCTAATTCCCCGGCCCTTGCGTGTGGACGGCACGGAGGGGCTCACTTCTAACGAACGGAGTGTGTGCGAGATGGTGAGTGGGGCTTCCCAAGAGTAGGCCGTAGAAGGTATCCTGGCTTCCCTTGCTCTCTTGGGTCCCCGCCTTGGAGGGAGCCAGTGGCCATATTGTAAGGACGCTCAAGCCACCCTAGAGAGGGGGCCGTGGCCGAGGAACGGAGGCCTCCCGCCCAACAGCCCTGGGAGGGCGCCAGCTTGGAAGCGGGCCTCCAGCCCCAATGGAACCTTCAGTTGATGCAGCCCCAGGCCCCTGTCTTGACTGCCCCCCTCTGAGGGACCCACCAGCTGAGCTGCTCCTGCAGTCCTGCCCCTCATAAACTGTGTGAGACGATAAATGTTTGTTTCGTTTGGGGGTGATTTGTAATGCAGCAATCGATAACCGCTGCAGTATTTTTGTTCCCTTTTTTGTTCAGGCTAGAAAATCAAGTTGTGAGGCATCCCGGGCAGGGGGCCTGGTTTCAGCCAAGGTGCCCGGCTGGACCACCTGTCCCAGTACAAAAAGCACCTGTCAGGGAAGGTGTGTCCGAGGGGATGGGCCCAGGGCTAGCTGTAGAGCGTTGGTTGCAGATTGAGGGGGTCGGGTCTGCACGATCCCTTCCTTTCTGCCCCCAGGAAGTGGGGAGCTGCCTGGAGGCACGCGGAGCCCCTGTGGACGCCGGAGTCCAGGGGGGGCTGCTTTACGAGGGCTCCGCACCTGGAAATCTATCCAGGCGGGCCAGGGGACTTGTTCGCTCGTTCACTCACTCACTCATTCATTCATCATAGCCAAGTCCCTACTCTGTGTCAGGACCAACCCCATTTCCTCCAGTAAGATCCCCCTCCCCCGTCCTTTCTGGAAGGAAGCTCAGACATCCTCTGCAGGCACACAGGACAGGACCCGGGAGGTCAGGTGCAGACTCGGGCAGGTGGGGGCTGGGCAGAGAGAGGCCAAGGTGGATGTTTCCCACTGACTCCTGGCCCAAGACAGTGTGGGAAAGGAGGCGAGAGAGTCCAGAAGCAAGGCCAGAGCAGGGCCCCGGGGGATGAGGAGTCTTAAAGACAGTTCTGCCCTCTGACCCCATAATTCTCTTCCTGGGAATCCACCCTAAGGAAGTAATTAGCGAGGCCCAATGGTGATGGAGGGAGAGGCTGTTTGCTGTGTGTGGTTTACAGCAACTAGAAAATAGAAATGCACGTCCAAAACTAAGTGGGGGGGGGGGGGCTTACAAACACCATGTCCCCCAACCCCGACTCTGGAGTCCGACGACCCGGGCCTAAATCTCCAGTCTATAGTTGTATTACCACGCTGTGCCTCAGCTTCCTCTTCTGTAAGCGGGGAGAGTGATAGGACTCAGCTGCCAGTCCCTGTATGGGTCAGACGGTTAGCACACGCAGCATGCCAAGGTCAGCGCCTGGCACGTAGATCGCCTTCTGTACATATCACCTAAGATCATCGTTAAATACGCCTAACCGTAAAGGTGAGTTTTGGACCTTTAGGAAATGGGAAATCTTCATAGTCAGGAGCGTGAGATGGGGCACCCGGGTCCTCACACCCCGAAGGCCCTGGGCTCCGGGGGAGCTGGCACCCAGCACAGAGCCAGCTGCACCCCCAGTGAGCCGGCAGCCTGGGCAGAAACCCACCTGCGTGTGAGGCCGATGAGGAGGAGGGTGCGAGGGTGACAAGGAGACGCTTCCCCACAGGTGAATGACCACAGGCCTGTTCTCACGGAGATTCGGGCTCTGACGTCGTTCTACCCTCGCACCGCTAGCGGGAGCGTCCGATGACACGGCCTCGTTGGGAGCCATTTGGCTGTGTTTTCTAAGGCACCAGCCCTCTGGTCCTCGGTGCCGGGCGGCGCGGCCGGTCGGGCGGGGAGGGTGGCTGGGGAGACGGAACGGTGAGCGACGCGCCCCGGCGCATGCTGACATCCTGACAAGGACACACGAGGTTTGGCCGAGACGCCAGCTTCCTCGGAGCCGCGGGTGACAGCCCAGCGGCTCTCCTGCCACAGCCTTAGGACGGGCCCTCTGGCAGGCCCGAGGGGGAAGGAGGACACCCGCCGGGCCACCGTGCGCGTCCCCAGAGCCCATGAACGACGGCGGGGGCGGGACGCACGTGCAAATGGGCACAGCAGCCCCGTTCGCAGCAGCCCGAACGTCCATCAACAGGAAGGTGGCTAAACACACCGTGGCCGGGCCATCGAGGAAAGGCAAAACGAAGTTCCTATAGAAATCACCACTGGGGGCACCTCCGGGCGGCCGCGTGTGACCGGGAAAGGGGCCCGCGGGAACTTTCTAGGGAGGTGGAAATGGTCATCTAAACCCTACCTCTAAGATCTGTGCCTTTTATTGCACGTATGTTAGACTTTGTCTTTTTAAAAAAAAAAATTTTTTTTTAACGTTTATTTATTTTTGAGACAGAGAAAGACAGAGCATGAACGGGGGAGGGTCAGAGAGAGGGAGACACAGAATCGGAAACAGGCTCCAGGCTCCGAGCTGTTAGCACAAAGCCTGACGCGGGGCTCAAACTCACAGACCGCGAGATCATGACCTGAGCCGAAGTCGGCCGCTTAACCGACTGAGCCCCCCAGGCGCCCCAGACTTTGTCTTTTTTTAAAGCTGAGAAAAGAGGGGCTCCTCGGTGGCGCTCAGTCGGTTAAGCCTCTGACTGCAGCTCAGGGCGTGATCTCACCGTTTGCGGGTTCGAGCCCCCCGTTGGGCTCTGTGCTGACCAGCTCGGAGCCTGGAGCCTGCAGCCTGCTTTGGATTCCGTGTCTCCCTGTCTCTCTCTCTCCCACGCTCACGCTCTGTTTCTCTCTCTCTGTCTCTCAAAAATGAATAAACATTAAAAAAATGAAAATAATAAAGTTAGGACGAGAAAAATAGGCATGAGAGGAGAGACTTCTGTTGTCAGTGATACTAGACTAGACTCCTACCACCAAAAGTCTGCAAGTGTTGCATATGACCTAACAAACATCCTTTTAGACGTATAGCTAAAGCAAAAAAAAAAAAAAGGAAATGAACAGAGGTCAGAAGCAAAAAGGGGGGGCAGGGAAGGGGCGCCCGGCTGGCTCCGTCTGGAGAACGTGCGACTCTTGATCTCGGGGTTGTAAGTTTGAGCCCCACATTGGGTGTAGAGATTACTTAAAATAAAATCTTAAAAAAAAAAAATTTTTTTTTAAAGCCAGGGCAGGGAATCTGGGTGGAGATGGGCAGACAAGGAAAAACTCCATCTGTAGCGGAAAGGGAAGCGGACAGGAAAGTTTCTGCTATAAACGAACACCCGCAGGCCCGTTCTCATGAAGACGCGGTTCGAATTTATTCTAAGTGCAAGATGAGGGCTTAACGTGGCCCTGGGTTCAAAGTGGCTTCGGATGCCTCCCGGGAAGAAAAGCAAATCTGGGGAAGGACAAACTCGCGGCCCAGGACACTCCGGATTCCCACCGATAAAGCTCTGACAAAGAGGACGCACACAATCAAAAATTACAAAACACGCCGGGAAACACGGCACCGTGACTAAGCTGGCAGCAGGGACGACTAGACTATTATTACCCCGGGGTTAGCGCTCCGGGGACATCGAGGTACACGGTACCTTATAGTCACCGGCACAGGAAAGAGATAGTAAGATAAGGCACGCCATTTTCAAAAGTGAGGCCACTTGTGGCTGGGACGGGGCCACTGCTGCATCCAGACTTACGAGATTTTGGCTTTCCGCACCCAGTTCCTTTCATTCGGTACAAACATTTGTCACCCGAGCGTGAGGTGCGCAGGGGTCCCCACATTCCGCCGCCGAGGGTTCTGGAGAAGCGGGGTCGGGCGGCACAGCTCAAATTCAAGACGTGGGGTTCACGAGATGTAGAACCTTGAGCAAGGTACGCGACCTTCACGTACTCCCGTTGTTTCTGTATCTGTCCAATGCGGACAAGAAGCAGCAGCTGCCCCTTAGGCTCGTGCGAGGAAACCCAGTGAGGAAGGGTGAGCGGCCCGCATGGTGCCTGGCACGAGGTAGGCCTTCCAGAAAATGGTGGCTACTGTGAGTGCTCGAAAATGAAAACCGAAATGGCTCAAGCTCGGGCCACCTGCTGGTCGGATTTCCTCCTCGGGCTGCATTCTGGACCTCTACGGCATCCCCGCCCTCCCCTCCGACAGCCGGACCCTTCACTCTGCCTCGCGCTGACCTTGGCACGGGATGGCAACCATTCCTTCCGTTTCCCCCGGAATGCCCCGGACACAAGGCCGTTGAGCAGAGCCCTGAGGGTAACAGATGGGAAAGCTACTCTCAGCAAGAGCATACGCACCCCTGCGCCAGGGCTGTGCTTCCCAGGCCCCCGTGTGGCCTCTCTTCCCTCTCCCCCCCCCACCCCTCCCCGGCCCTTCCCTGTCCAGCTGCTTTTGCAAAACCGTGCCTCTCCTGGGTTTCTTGCTTCCCTCCTGTGTCCTGCCCTCCCCTCCCCGGCCAGCCTTGAGCCTCAGGTTTTCGCACCCAAAGAGTCTACTAGGATGTTCCCCTGCAGAAAAAAACCAGACCTCTGCTTCTGGCTTTTAAAATGACATCGTCCTCGACTGCTCTGTATTTATTGAACACTGACCGTGTGTCAGAGGACCTATGGGAAGGGCTGGGGCCACAGAGATAAATGGGCAGGTGCCGTCCTGCCCGGAATGACCAAGTTATCCTGTTCCTGGGCTCCGGTCCTAGCCCCGAGGACCTGGCTTCGGCTCGTCTTTCTCTGGTGACACCTGACGGACGTGCTGTGGGCTACCGCACGCGGCACCCCAGCGGACTCAGAGTGCAGCCCCACACCGCCCCCCCCCAGCACACCACGGCAAAAATGCACACACACACACACACACACACACACGCACATGCACACACGTCCGCTCCATGCTAATTTTTGCCTTTGATGGCGGCCTCTAGACTGTCATCACCACTCCGTGTTGACAAAGCATAAAAAATAAAAAGAAAGAAAGAAATCCACCCTGTCACTTGGACTCCCCTCCCCCCCCCGCCCCGCGCCGCCCCCCCCGGGCCTGGCGGCCGCCACCCCCGCCCCCGCCTTTGTATTATAGGTTTATGTCAAGGTATGTTGGATTCTAAATTAAATGTCAGCCCACTGTACCTTTCTGGCTCCAGCCGCAGAAAATGAGGAACCAGTGTTGGAGACCATCCAGTTGTTCAGCTCCCCGTGCCTAACCGAGAGGGGTGACAAGCCCATTGAATCACTGCACAGTAGCTTTCCATGCCACGGGAAGCCAAGATAAATTTATTTTTAATGATAAATGTGACTGTCAGAGTTAAGTTGAAACAGCTTTACGGCAAGATCCCGGTGCCCTCGGCAAGTGAGGGGCAGAGGCTGGGCGGATGAGGGCCAGGGGTCCCGACCTCCTGGCCAGGCAAGCGCCCAGGCCCCACGGAGCCAAGCCCATTTGACATTCCGCCCACGTCTTGCAGAGCCGCTGCTGAGACTTCGCTGGATGTCTCAGGCCAGCTCCAGAGGACGAAGAGGGCGGAAGCTAGTGACAGAGCAGGGCGGAGATCTGGGTTCCAGTTCTGGCCCCATCGGTTGCTGGGTGATCGTGACCAAGTTACTTAACCTCTCTGAGCTCCAGATGCCTCATCTGTAAAATGGGGGTGTCGGTTTTTGGTGAGGATTACATGAAATAAGGTATACTGTTAATGACTGGGACTCATTCATTAAGCACAGGCGACATGCTTACTGAATGGCGGTTATTCATTATATCATCTTATGTAACTTCCCTGACTCGGTTTTCTCATCCATGAAATGGGGATTGCAAAAGCTCCCGTGTCTGAGGGTGGCGGTGGGTCCAGCACAGAGCCCGGTGTGGGGATGATGTTCAACGGATCGCAGCCAGTCTGAAGGCCAACACCCTGAATGCTGTCACCCAACGATCCTGGTCACTTTCTTACCTCCTTCGTCGGTTCTCTTCCTGTCCATTCCTCCAAAGCCGGCATCATGACTCACCGCCCTGTCCCCACTCCCTGCTAAGGGAGGTGCCCTGCATCAGGTCCCCTATGCTCATTGCCCTCCATCAGATTATGGTGGGCACCTGACAGAGGGCAGCTGTTATTGGCCAGCTGGTAATCCACAGTTGACATGTCCTGGCTCCAAATGAGGAGCAGGATGGATCACAGCCTTTCTCTCCAGAATTTAAACTAAAAATCCCAGACAGGAGCTTTCTGTTCGTGGGGCCATCACATCCAGGTGGCCACGGGCAAAAAAAAAAAAAAAAAAAGAAAAAAAAAGTAGGAACACGTAGAATTGGCGAGCCAGAGGGAGGAGGAGGGTAAGTGGATGCCCAAGGAGGGGGCAGGGATTCCGGGGAAGCCTTGGGTCTAAGCCAAGCACCCTGGGTTCCCAGGTTCCCGCTCTCCCGAGGTCCTGGCTGGTCCCCAGATAGCCTTGATCCCACGCCGGCCAGTTGGGAACACCTGCGATGGGGCTGTGAGGACACCAGCCTTGTCAAAAGGGAAGGGGGGGGCACTGTCCCCTCTGTGGGGCCGGCTTCGATTTTTCTTACGCGGATCTCGGGGTCAATGAACTGAGTGAGGGTGGCCCTCCCCTCTCCCCGAGACACCAAGTGTGTGAGGTGAATACAGCGTGTAAAGCACTGAGCAAATGGCTGCAGGCTCATGCCAGAGCTGCAGCAGGCCTGATTCTTCTCCTGGGGTGCCCAGGGGGTGGGTAGGCGAAGATCGTCCTTGACACACGTCCTCACTGCACCCTCTCAAGGGCAGGAAAGCAAGGAGCCTGCTGTCCAGCAGGTGAGACAACCGGCCGCCAGCAGTGCCAGGAGGCGCCGCTAGGTGGCGCCCACTCACCTGTCCAACTGTCCTCCCGCGGGCCTGGGAGCGGATCTCCAGCCAGCATCCTCCGGCTTGCACCTGCCGGCACAGCCTATTGTCACTCTCCATTCTCTGCCTTTGCTGTAATGCCTTCTTCCCCAGCCTCCAGACATCCCGGCCTGCCAGGCCTGGCTCACGCCTCTCCTTCTTCAGGATGCTTTCCCTGCTCCCTCAGAGCACGCGTTCCCAACCTCGGTTGACCCTCCGCACCGCCCTGGTCTCAGAGTCTCAGTTCAGGGTTTCCCCCTCCCCAGCAGGGTGCTCTTTTGTCTGCACGTAGACACATCTGGAGTTTACATCCTCTCCCCAAATCAGTGCCACAGACTTGCAGTCCCAGCCTTGTGCCTGCAAACTTCACAATTCCCCCACCAAGAAGGGGGAGGTCCTGATTTCTTTCCACGCGGAAACCAAGGCTACAGACGACAGGAAATCTGCCCAAGGTCGTAGCAGGAAAGTTTGAAATCTGCTGCGGTGATTCAAGGAGCCCTCTCTTAGAATTTCGCAATGAGCCCTTCCAAAGAGGGTGCTGTTAATCTTTTGGTACACATGGGGAAACTGAGGCTCAGAGAGGCGCAGTAGCTTGCCCCAGGCCACACAGCCAGGGCTCTGTGCTTTCCACTACACCCCTCTGAGCAAGCCGGATGGCCCCCTCGGTCACCTGCCAATCCCTTTAACCCACAGGGAAGGGGGCGGAGGGGAAGAAGGGTGCGATCCGGAAAGAGCCTGGACTCCACACAGGTCCCGCGCCCCCCAGCCAGTGCTGTGGGATCCTCCCCAGCCACCCAGGCGGCCTCCCCGTGGGGCGCAAACGGGGTGGGGCGCAAACGGGGTGGGGCTGCAGGTGGGGCAGCCGGCAGCCCTGGGAGGCAGAGGAGGCTGCGCCAAACAGCTGGCGTGTTGCGAACCCAGCTGCTGGTGGGTGAGTGACAGTCGCTCAGACGGCATGGGGGGCACGGGGTCCCGGGGCTTCCGGGCTCAGGGCGCGGCCACCGCGCAGGCTGGGCGCGGCCCCCACCCCCAGGCAGCCCGCGTTGCCTGTGCGGGCCTTGGAGAGGGGCCGGGAGAGGGACGAAGATGGGGCGACAGACTGGCAGCCGGTGGGGAAGAGACGAAGACGGTGCCAGGGAACAGCGTGGCGGGCCAAGGCTCCCCGGGAGCCGGAAAACAGCTCTGGGGAGAAGCGGGGGGCGGAAAATAGGGGTGTCTACTCTGAAGCTGGGGGAGCTGAAGGGATGGAAGAAAGGGGCGGAGGAGGGGCAGCCGGCGGGGCTCCCGCGGCGGCCTGGGGAGGGGGCGGCCCGCAGAGAACGCGGCGTCGGGCCGTGTGGGCGCCTCCCGGTCAGAAGCTACAATAGCATCTCGTTAACGGCGCAGATTAAGGACTTTGTCAATTACCTCCGAAGGCTGCGCCGGGCGGATTAAATGCTTTTAAAAGTGCTGCTGGTGGGAGGGGGCGACTGAAAAGCCCCCTCCCTGCACAAATCCCCACTCTCCGGAGCAGAGGAGGAGGCGGGGGCTGAGGCGGTGCGGGGCGCGCCTGGGGGACGCGGGCGATCCAGCGCGCCGAGCGGCTCCTACTCGGGACCGCGGCGCCGGCGGCTGTGGCGGCGCGGGGAGGCAGGATCCAGGGTGGCGGACTCTGGCCGGGGGCGCCCCCAGGCCGGCCTCGCTGGTGCGGATCCGGAGGGGAAGGTCCCAACGGCTTGTGACTCCAGGACGGGGCGCGCTTGCCGGATCGGAGTCCTCGGAGACCCGCAGGGGGCGCACTTCGGCCGGCCCCACCCCCTGCCCCGCCGGGGTCCCCGGGTGAGGCCTGCGCCCCGAGGGAGCGGGAGCAACGCGGCGCCGCGCCCGGGAGACGCCCGACGGCCCGGCGGGGACGCCCACTGGGCCCTCCCGGCGCCGCGCCCCCGGCGCACGGTGAGTTGGCGCGGGTCCCGCCGGAGGAAGTTTGCGAGGAGGCGCCGTCGGGGTTTCCCAGGCCCCTCCCGGAGCCGGCTGAAGGCGGGCTGGAGGCGGGCTGCCCGCTGCGGTTTGCCGCCCTCCCGGCTGGCCCCAGGGGCCTGGGGCCGGTTCTGCCCCTTTATCTGGGCCTTTTCGGAGGTGGAGTGAACTATCGCAGGCCTCCGGGGTGTGTGTGTGTGTGTGTGTGTGTGTGTGTGTGTGTGTGTGTGTGTGACACAGAGAGGGAGGGAGGCCGGGGGAGCAATAAAAGGCAAAGAGAGTCCGAGACAAAAAAGACACGGAGATTGAGAAGGAAGGAGGGAGGAGGGAGAGGAGCGCGCAGGGGGAGGCGCGGGAGCGGAGAGCGGGGACGGCGCGCAGCGCGAGCGGCGGGCGGGCGGGCTGCTCTCGCGCTCCCGCTGCCGCTGTCACCCGCGCATCCCCGCGCACCCCGTCCTCACCCGCGCACCCCCGCACACGCACCCCCGTTGGCCCGGGCCGCCTGGCGCGGGGCCCCGAGGCGGGGATCTGGCGGGCAGAACGCGCCCCGCGCCCGAGCCCGCGCCCACCTCGGCGTCTTTGCGCTCCGCAGCGGCGCGCCTCGCCGGGCGCCCCCGCCAGTCCTGCCGGAAGATGGTCAACGACCGGTGGAAGACCATGGGCGGCGCTTCCCAACTTGAGGACCGGCCGCGTGACAAGCCGCAGGTACACGCGGGCCCGGGGCGTGGGGACTTGGGGCCCGCGCGGTGGGCGAGGTGGTGGCCGCTCCGGCCGGCGGGGTGGGCGCCCAGCTCGAGGCTGGAGTTTGGGGTGCACCCCGCGGGGGTCGGGAGGCCTGGGGTGAGGCGGGCGCCCTCCTCTCCTCCTCCTCCAGAAGAGGCTTGAACTTGGGGTGCGGACGGGGGCAGCACCCCGGCAGGAGCCGCTCGCTGTGCGAGAGGGCCCTCTTGCGCCGCCAACAGCCTCCCTGTGCGCGTGTGCAGAGGGGGTGAGAGACCTATAGTTCGCAGGGTGACCAGCCTTTTAGGTAACTGTGCGACCACAGACATCACACCCTCGCTGAGTGTGTTTCCACCCCTCGGCAGTGGGCATCTTAATCACTTGCTAACTCTCCACCCTGGGCACCACCCTGTGCCAGGTGCCCGGCAGGGTGCCGATCCCCTGGATCTCCTCTGGACCCTTACACTTTAAACAGCTCTGTCTCCCCTCCCCCATACAGTAAAGGATCGATAAATATTTGTCTTATGTGAGAAGCCTGGATATCATGATTCTCCAGTTTTAAGACAAGGAAAGCGAGGCTCAGAGAGGGTTGCTCCTGCCAGAGGCCGTGAGGCTCTGCTGAGATTTGAACCTGGGTCCGAGGTTCCACGTCTGTTTGTTTGATCCTTCCTGCTGCATCTTCAGGGGCAGTGGAGGGGGCTTCAGGGGCTTGGAGGGTGCCCAGGGCTGTGCACTGGAAGGTGGCGGGGGGGTGGGGGGTGAGGGCAGAGCTCCGGGGCTGGCCAGAGACGGGGCTGGAGATTCAGAGCTGAGCGGAGGGACAGCTCTGGGGCTGCCCCAGGCCGGGTTGCCAAGGGACTGGGGCAGGCAGGCAAGATGAGGGGGGCCCCCCGCTCGCCAAGGAAAGGAAGTAATGGGGCTGCCCGTTTTAAATTTCAAATTTCTCCCAGACAGATGTCATTGGGGAAAGAGCTGTTTGTGTTCGCGATGGCAAGAAGGCGGTAGCAGGGGCGGGCCTTGCAGCCCCTCACTCTCCAGGGTTGCAACCTGCTTGTTCTGTCTGGACTGACAGGGCCGTGGTGTGGGGGCCCAGCCCTCTACAGTTTGCAGAGCTCTTTCCCGACCAGCTGGCCAACCTCCCTTCGTGCCATAGCCTGGGGGTTAGGCAGAGATGCATATTCCCACGTCACAGGGTAACGTGGCTCAGAGAGGTCGAGGCACGGCCCAGATCACACAGCATGTTAGCAGGAGAACGAGGATTCGAACCTGGGTCTGACCCCGGCGCCTTCCAATGCCTTCCAGGTAGTCTGTTTCTTTGTTTCGGGCAGGTGCACCCCCGAGCCACTCTCAGGTGTCACTCTTCTGCTGAGATCTGACTTTTTACCCTCTTAGCAAGAGCAGTCTCATCTCCTAGACTCGTTCAAGGCCATCCCCAGCCTGACCCGTTCTCCTTTCCTGTCACCCCCTTACCAGGGCTGACTGCTTGTCGTTGCCAAACTCCAGCCCCACACACGGCTGAACATTTCCAAACCTTTGCAGGTCCCAGTAGCATTTAGCTTGGGGCGCTCAGCTGCCTTCGTCTCGCTGCCTTGCCACCCCCCCCCCACCCCCAGCCCTGGGTCCCTCCTCTATCAGGAGCTCCCTTTGGACGTGTGCTCCTTCCGGGCCCCCGTCTCTACGTCTTCCCCTGGGCCCAGGCTCCTGCCCCTCCGTGTAGCTCAGACTGGGAGCTTAGGGGTATTGGCTGAACTGAAGTGCGTGAGGCCCTCAGCCAGGCGCCCTGGGTGAAGAGTCAGCAGGTGCCCCTGTGTCTCAAGGGGAAGGGGGGGCTCCTGGGGGATCTGTTTGAAATGTGCCTTCAAGGCCTCCTCCCTCTGCTGCTGCCTGGGGGCGCATATTCCAGCTGCCCGAGCCAGAGCCCCCGCCGTCCGCCCCTTGGCATCAGAGGCCGCTGAGAGCTTGTGGCCCCAGGGGCCTGGGCCAACATCAAACACCGCCTCCTTCCCCCCCCTCCCTTGGTGACCTGGCATGTAGACCTAAGCACAGTGACCGAGCCTGTGCCAGCCCCAGCCTCATTTGAAGCTTCAGGTAAGAGGCAAGCCTGCTTCGTTAGAGTTGTCCCTTCTCCCCCCAGAGCACGAAGGGGCTTTCACACCCTTGGGGCGGGAGGTGACGGTGGAACATTTGCCAGAGTTTGGAGTCTGTCAGATGAAAGGATCTAGGAATAGCAGGAAGTCCCCCTGTGGCCCGCTCCTCCTGGGCGGGGTTGGGGCGGGGCGGTGGGGAGCTGGTGGGGGGGAGCCTTGTTTCTCAGCGGCCCTGGGGTCACGCCACCCCACAGGGAGGTCGGCCTGGGCGATCCCAGGCATCGGCTCCTGACACGTGCCAAACTTCTCGCAACATTGCGGAAAGAAAAAGAACTTCTCATCGGGAAGTTCTTCCCGATGTCTAACCTAAACCCTGCGGCATTTAATTCACTCCGTGGCTATTTCTGGAGTCTCCGCCTCGGCTGGGATGCACGGCTGCGAGCCGATGCCCCCAGGAAGCTTACTTAGGGTCTCACGAGGGAAGCAAAAAAAAAAAAAAAAAATCCAAAAAAAAAAACCAAACCCTCACCAGTCAGGGACTGTCACAAGGCACCATAAAGAAAAGCAACTGTCTTCTTGTTCCCTGGGGCTTGGGTAGAGGTCACTGTGTTAGGCAGGGGCTGGGAGACAAGGAGGGTGACGTAAGGGAAGAAGGGGCCCACGGGGGTGACAAGCCAAGGACTCCCTTCTGTCCCTTACGTGCCCTCCTCCGGGCCGCCCCCCCCACCCCCACCCAGCCCCACAGAGCTCACCATCTAGCCCAGCGGGGTGGCTGTGACCCGAAGGCAGGGTGGGAGTGAAGAACCACCTCCCAGAGGAGGTGACAGTTAGGCTGAACGGTATTTGCCGCCTCCGTCCTGGAGGGAGACCAAGGTGTGTTGGGAGCCAGGAAAGAAACCAGGCAGGTGCAGAGCTGGGCAGGGCGGGATGGGGGAGGGGAGCCCGCAGGTGCCCTAGGCCGGAGGGCCCAGCGGGACCTGCCCTGGGGGCCTCTATAGCTCTAGGGGGGTTCTAAGCAGGACCTGCGGGAAGGGTCCTTTGCGGCCTTGTGCGGAACGGGTTGGCGGCGCCTGGAGGCCAGCGGGGAGGCCGTCACAGTGATTTCGAGGCAGATGACGGGCTTAGACTGGGGCAGGGCTGGGGGCACAGAGACAGAGCCGGGTGGCTGCCTGGGTGGCGGTGGGGCGGAAGAAGTCCAGTGAGGCACCGGCTTTGGAGGGGTGGAGGCCGAGTTGGTGCAGGGGACCTCCAGAGGGCTCAGGTTAGGGGTGGGGACAGGACCTGGTTCGGTGTCAGTGGGCCGGGTGGGCCATCAGGAGGCCAGGGGCTGTGGGGGGTGGGGAACAGACCCTCATGGGAAGCATATGGAGACCCCCCTCTGCCCCCCCCCGAGATGGACCCAGAGTCGAGCTCCTCTGAGGAGTAGCAAAGGTTGGGGAGCTTGGAGCCCCCAGGAGGGGTTGGACTCGGGCCGCTCTCCAGGCCCTGCCCCTCTGTCCCCTTCGGCCACTCCCCTGGGACCTTGCAAATGGCCAGAGGCTTCCGACGGTCCTCAGCACGGGGTGCCTTAAAGCCGAAGAACCGGCCCCTCGTTCTAGGGGGGTCTCTGGGACACCCCGACCCCATCCTGCCTTTGGCTGGGGTGCTCATAGGAGACGGGGGTGCTGAGCATTTGGATCCCACCTTGCCTGGCCTCCCCTGGAGGGACATTTTTCTTCTTCCCACTTTGATACTGGGAGCCCAGTCTCTGTCTACCGCGGGGGCTCCCGCACCGGCTCCCTGAGCAAACGAGGAAGAAGACCGGGGGGGGCGGGCTGGGCACGTTGGGCTGGCAGGGCATCGAGCCAGCGCGTCCCTTCCTCTTGAGCCCTCTTTTCCTCCGCCAGACCCCATGGCCGCCTCTGGAGGCTGGGGACACAGAGGAGGCAGCGGGGAAAGACGCCAGCCCTCAACTGAGGCACCTCTGGGGTTTCTTACCTCCTGCCTCCCCTCGGCCACGGGGAGCCAGCCCTGGGGGCCACGCAGGGGACGAAGCCACGTCCCTCCAGCTGGGGGCTCACGTAAGCGGTTAGTGGCAGAGTGGACCTCGAACCCCGGGCTCCTGGCACCCCTCACGCCCACCGCCTGGGATACCTTCCCAGCGCCTGCTCTCCTTGCCAGGGGAGGCGGGGGCCCTGTGTGCCCGGACCCCGGGGTGTGCACCCGGCTCTGCCACGGCCAAAGGCTGATAAAGCAGCCCCGGCCCCGTGGCCTGCTCTTTGCGCCCGGAGCCCCCCTTCTTATCTCAAGCAGATTTCTTTGCGAGACACGTAAACAGCAGCCTATAAAAAGGAAAAGTACTTCGTGTTTAAGGTGATCTCAGAAGACTAATTCTCCTCTGCTGAGTGGCCTGTTTCATCTCCAACTCCGTCATCCCCCTGCCCCTCAGGGGACCCCGTGTGGCTTTCTCGAGCCTCTTCCTCCTCTGCACCCTCCGTCTTCCCTCCAGGGACTGGGGGCTTGGGTGGAAGCAGGTGCGAGAGACGGCGAGGGTCCTGGAGACACCCGGGTGGGTGGGGGCGGATGCGGCGGGCCACTTTGCCTTGCCGGCCGGGGACCTTAATGCCATTCAGTTGGAGGACGTCGCTCAGAGCTGCTTGGGGCAAGGTGTCTCCCCGTGGACTCCGGGAGGGGCCTGATTGCTGACACAGAGCTTTGTCTCGCAAACCCCACACTCCAGACTCTGGCAAGAACGTTGTGGGAAGACGTAGCCTCGGCCCGGAGGGTGTGCTTCCAGTCACCGGCCCTGGGCTCAAATGCTGGCCCTCCCGCTCGCCTCCCGTGTGTCCTCGGCACGGGCTCTTCTGCCCTCTGCCCTCTGAGCTCTTCCCCGTGAATCCAGCCAGAGAAGGGGGCGTTAGGACGTTTCTGGGGCGGGAACACGGCTGGCGCTCGAGGCCTGGCGGTGCTAACTTGGTGCCCGCCCATCTGCAAGGCCCTGACCTACAGGTGACCGTGGGATCGGAGCAGCCTGGAGGTCGCCTTCGTTCCGTGCCCGGCCAGGAGAGGGGGCACACGGGGTCAGAGGGGGCCTTGCCCCGGGGCCCGGGGCTCAGCGTGAAGGTCATGAGTCCCGAAGCACAGTGGATCCCGGGGCCTTCACATCCTCCCCCTTTCGAGCACGGTCACCGAGAAATGGCCTGGCCCATCCGTTTTTCCTCCCATCCATGTGACAAGCGGCCGCTCTGTGCCGGGTGGGGGGAGGCGAGAGCAGGCCCGGCCCTGGGGGGGCTCTGGTGGCCCAGCCCAAGTCTCCCGGCGCCTGGGACACCCAGTGAGTGGGTGTTTGCATGAGTACACGAATGAATTCAAAGGTGGTGACTGTGGGTCTTGATAAGCACCCCCCCTTCCCCGGGGGGTGGGGGGGGGGAAGGAAGGGGCGTGGGAACACAGAGGAAGAGCATCTCCAAAACTAGATTGGGGGTGGCGGAGGGCTGGGGAAACAGTCAAGGAAGGCTTCCCGGAAGAGGTGGCCATCTAGCTGAGCTCTGAAGGAAGAGAGGGAGTTGGGTCGGCGGAAGAGGAGCAGGGGCCGTGGGCGCCTCGGGCTGAGGGACCAGCCTATGCAGAGCTGATGTGGCTTGGGGGGGTGGGGGGGGTGGGGGGCTAAGGTGTTCAGGTCCGGCTGGAGCAAGCCGTCGAGATGTGTGGAGCCCGGCACGGAGGTGCCGTCCTGGGGCCCCGGGCAGATGTGGGGAGAGGAGTCCTGGGGGTGTCACCCCTGCAGGGGCGGGCTAAGGAATTCTCTCCCTCATCTCGACCACAACCCTTCCTTGGGCGGGGGGGCGGGGGGGGGTCTGCTCGTCCGCCTGCGCCGCACCCCTGACCCCCCCCTCCTCTGGTGCCAAGCAGCAGATTCAGGAGTCACCCGTGGCATTTGAGTGCGTGCAAAAGGAGCTGTTTGCTGTATAGTACTTTCCAGTAAAGAGCAAGGTGTAAGACGAATTGCTCCTTTACGTACCACCGTGGGGAGCCTTCAATTACACCTACAGGAACCGCCCCCCCCCCCCCGCCCCGCGTTGGAGACGTGAAAATGTGCAAAATCCAGAAGGTGCACCCTAGCATCAGTGACAGAGAGAAGTAACACTTTGGGAGGAAAATAAACAACCCAACACCCCCAGATGCTCTGTGCACACTGATCGCCAGGCAATAAAAGCTGCTAATATTTATTGGACGCGCACAACGCGCCGGGCGCGGTGCCAGGGGGTTCACAGACTAACTCGCTTAAAGATGCATCACGAATGCAGAAAGTTGAACACGGGGCAGGCGGGAAACTCAGGGGTAGAAGGTGCCTGGCCCTGAGAGGAGGCAGGAGGCCGGGGGGGGGGGGGGG
>NW_024412401.1:52594447-52610921 GCF_014898765.1 Herpailurus yagouaroundi | reverse complement strand
TGCGTCTGGGTGCGCGGTGCCTGCTTTACTGATGAGCGGCCCCTCTGTTCTAGCTTCCTTTGTCCCCAGCCCCCACGGGGTCCCGAGCCCACTTTGTACCTCCTCCGCCTTTTCCCGCTTTGGGGCACAACTGCCCTGCTGCCGCAACCCTTGCCTCCTTCAAGGCGGAGGGGGGGGGCGATCCCTCTCTCCAGGGTCCCCAGGGCTGTTCTGCCCGTTGGCCCGCTCTGCGGAGACGGTGTGGGGGGGTGGAGGGGAGGGGAGGTGCTGGGCCGGTCACCCTGCGCCCCCGGGACTCGTGCACGGCGGCCTCGGAGGCTGGCCCGCACGGGGGGGGGGGACTCGGGACGTGGGTGCTCCAGGTCGAAAGGGACCTTTAGTGACGGGCACTCATTCCGCTGTGACAGTGTGACAATTCTCGTTGCTGTCACCGTTACAGCTCTCTCTTCCCGAGTCTGCACGGCAGACACCCACGTGTGGGGCAGGGCGTGTCATTATTGCCTCCACTTTACAGGTGAGGACGCCCAGACTCGGCGAGGTGAGGTCCCTCAGCCAAGGTTCCCCCCTTCCCCACCCCCCACCGGAAATGGCAGCCCGGGGGGGCCTGAGGCCGTGGGAGCCTTTGGCCGCGCAGCCCTTACCGACCCAGGAGGGCTCCAGGGGGGAGGTGGGCCTGCCCCGTGCAGGCCACGCGGAGCAGGGCAGGGGCAGCGAGAGGAAGGCAGCTCTGCCCCTGATGCCGCCCCTTCTCTCTCCCGTCCGTCTGTCTGTCCGTCTCTGTGTCTGTGTGCGCGGGGCCGGCCCGCAGCGGCCAAGCTGCGGCTACGTGCTGTGCGCGGTGCTGCTCTCGCTGGCGGTGCTGCTGGCCGTGGCCGTCACGGGCGCCGTGCTCTTCCTGAACCACACCCACGTGCCAGGCACGGCGCCCCCGCCCGTCGTCAGCACCGGGCCCGCAGGTGCCAACAGCGCCCTGGTCACCGTGGAGAGGGCCGACAGCTCGCGCCTCAGCATTCTCATCGACCCGCGCTGCCCCGACCTCGCCGACGGCTTCGCCCGCCTG
The DNA here is from genome assembly GCF_014898765.1 of Herpailurus yagouaroundi. Lineage (NCBI taxonomy): Eukaryota > Metazoa > Chordata > Mammalia > Carnivora > Felidae > Herpailurus > Herpailurus yagouaroundi. Next base: position 52,609,861 of record NW_024412401.1, on the reverse strand, counting down.
GAGGGCGCCCAGGCCTCCGTGCTGCAGGCCCTGGCGGAGCTTCAGGCCCGGCCGAGGCTGGCGGGCGGGCGGGAGCGGGAGCTTCTGGACACGCTGGCGGACCAGCTGCCCCGGCTGCTGGCCCGGGCGTCCGAGCTGCAGGCGGAGTGTGTGGGGCTGCGGAAGGGCCTCGGCGTGCTGGGCCAGGGGCTCGGCGCCCTGCAGAGCGAGCAGGGCCGCCTCATCCAGGTAAGGGGCCGGGTCTGCACCCGGGGTCCTGGGAGGGGGCTGGGGTGGCTGCCGCTGTGTTCCCCCCCCCCCCCCACCCAGTGCCGCCGCCTGACGTCCGCGGCCTCGCTTCATCCCCAAGGGCCCCGGGAGCCGGTCCCACCTGCCGTCCAGCAAATGAGCCTCAGGGAAGGGGCTCCTTCGTCCGAGGCCACACAGCTAGAGGCACCAGGGTTCAACCCATTTCCTACGCGCTGTCCAGGTGGCCCTGGGCGTTTGTGTAGCACCCTGTGGCATGTGAGAGTCCGGTCAAGTCCAGGGCTCGAGAGGCTTCCCAGGCATGCCGGTGCAGGTGGGGCAGGACCTTCCCCGCTATGGGTAGTGAATGGAGGTTCAAGGTCACGTGGCTGGTCAGTGGAAGCCCTCTGCCCAGCTGGGCCTCGTGGCCGGAGAGAGCTGTACCCCCTGCCCAGCGCCCTGTCCCCCATTCATTGCCATCTGATGCTCCCGGCTTTCCAGGGAAGGAGGGACCAGCTGCTGGAGTTCCCACCGGACCCTTACCTGTCCCCACTGCCCCTGCCCCTCCCCCGTGTCCCCTCCGCACCCGAGGCAGGTCCCAGCAAACACCCGGTAGTTCTGGGGGCAGTTTCCAACACTGACCGCGCCTGAAGCACCGGCAAGAACTTCCCCTCCTAGATCCCCTCATAGGATCAGGGGCTTAGGGCCACCTCATTGGTTTTCCACCATTTTCCAGAAAAGAAAACTAAGACCCGGAAAGGGACAGTGATTTGTCCAGGGTACAGTGGCCAAGTCAGGCCCGGCATCTGGCCTCCTGATGCCCTGCCCACCCTCCGGCTTTGTACCCCGTCACCCCTGTGTCTCAGGTCCTTAGTAGGGACTAGGAGGCGAGCCCCACCCTGCCACGGATCCCAGCCCCTTCCCGACCCCCGGGATGCCCAGGCATTTGCTCGCCCTGCAGCTCATGAGCAATAGGTCTTTTCCCTCCTCTGAAGGCCGCAGCTGGAGGAATTATAGCTCTTGTCGTCCTGTTTGGGTGACTGATGGGAAGGCATGTCCCCCTCCCAGGGTGGGGTGGGAGGTAGGGTGTTCAGCCGCCCCCTCCATCAGTCTGGGTCTCATCAATCTGGAGAGACCTCCAGATTTTCTGGGTGGTCTGCCCCCCCCCCCCACCTTGCTCTCCACATGATGGAGCCCCTGGCCAGCCAGGCCCTTAGGGCAGGGGGGCGGATTGGGGGGGGAAGGGGCCTTGGGGTGTCCCACCCACCCACCTATGCAGAGGCCTAGAGCTGTTCCTGCAAGACTGATAGTTTTAGGGGGGCCCGGGAGTGCCTTGGCTCACCTGACAGATTCACTTCTCCAAAGAATGTTTAATTTGACTCATTTCCTACAGACTCAGGGTAGCTTCAGAGACCCCATGTCGCTGGGGCTCCTGGCTCCCCTCCTCCAAGCATCCCAGACCCCCCAGGGGATTGGCCCAGACCTGGGTTTCCCCAAGCACTGCCCTCGGGCACCCTCTGTCGCAAGTGTCAAAGCCGCTTGCTAAAAGGCAGCCCTCCAGGGCGCCTGGGTGGCTCGGTCGGTGGAACCTCCCATTCTTGATTTCAGCTCAGGCCGCGATCTCAAGGTCACGGGATGGAACCCTGGGTCGGGCTCCCTGCTAAGCATGAGAGCATTCTCTCTCTTTCTCTCTCTCCCCCTCTGCCCACCTCCTCTCCCCTGCTGGCCCTCTCGCTCTCAAATTAAAATAATAACAATAATAATAATAAACATATAAAAGGCACCTCTCTGAACCTCATCACAAACCCCGGGGTCCCAACAGTTAAGCGTCAGGGTGGCTCTCGTGTGCACAAGCGTCTGAAACCCGCTGGCCTGGGAGCAGCAGGGCCGAGTGGTGCTGCCTGCAGGGGTGAGGCCGCGGCCGGTGCTGGGATCCAGTCCAGGCTCCACCAAGCAGCGGCTGTGGGACTTGGGCTGGTCAGTGGCCCTCCCCGGGGTGAGTCTCCTCACCTGTGACACGGGGGCGAAGGTAGCCTGTTCCCAGGAGGATTGTGGGAGCTCCCGACTGGGCCGGGCTCAGCCGGCATCTGGCGCATGAGAGACCAGCGTTTCTTTTATTATTACGGTGGAAATTATTTGTAAACTAAAGCCGCGGTCAGCCGGGGGCCACCGTTGCAAATCCCTTTTTGCAATCGTAGTGGCAGGAACCACGGAGTGCTGGTTACTATAAGCACTTGGTTGCACAGTGGCCCCAGGAGGTGGAGATCGCGGACCCATTCCATGGAGGGGCAGACTGAGGCTCAGAGAAGCAGAGGGCCTTGTTTCAGCTCAGTCACACGACTAACCCGAAGCAGCGACTCTGACTTCACTGCCCCTAAAAGCTGCCGCGTCCCCTTTAACGCATCCGTGCAGCTCAGCGAGCAGGGACTGACTTTCCCTATTAATTCGGGCATGTTTATATGTACATTTTCAACTTTAATCATTTGCTGCTTTAAACTGAGGTCTTCCCTGCCCGCCAGCAAGAGCAGGCTGCGCCTGAGTTTCTCGAGCGTGTCTGCTGGTCCCAGAAGGGTGGGCAGTACCCTGGAGACTTCGCCGATGAGCCTGGTGATCTCTGGTGCCCACACCCTGTCCCCTGCGCCCTGGGGGCCGTCTGCAGTGTCTGGGCCGCGGGGCTCCCCCCCACCCCCCCACCCCCACCCGCGGAACCTGTCTACAGGACACTACAGTAAAAGCCCAGGGTGGGATCGGCCACTTTGCCCCAGGGTGGCCCCCCCCCCCCCCGCCCGGCTCCGTGCCTCTCCCCCAGGCCTCAGCCCTCACTGCAGAGGAGAAGCTGGCAAGGAATGGAAAAGCTTTGCGGGAGCCCTTGCTTCTGGACGAAACGAGAATCCTATTTTGTAAACTGCTGGCAGTGTGTGTTTCTACCTTCCTTCCTCCAACGAGCTATTATCTGGCAAGTGACAGGTTCGGGCAGGCTCCACGTGCACTTGCTGGCCGGCTGTGCCCGTGACCCCGCTTCCCCCCTCCCTGTGGTCCTGCAGCCTCCTAGAGCCAAGCCAGGGTGGGGAGGTGACAGACCGCAGACCCCTCAGCCAGCAGGCACAGCCCAGAGGTCCCCGGGGCGGGCAGGGGAGGGGATCCGTGCTGCGCTGACCGAGCTACAGGCCTCCAGACCCGGATCTCGGGGAGGGTGGCTGTTAGCCAGCGGTGGGAGTGACACGGGTCGGGGACTGAGCACTCGGGCCCCAAACACGTGCCCTGGCGAGCCACCCCACACACCCACCCCGGAAAACCGGGTCCCGTCACTCTGGCTCACAAAGGGGGGGTTGGTTACTCTTCCAGGGTCACTTGCCCAGCGAATGGAGGAAGGTCCGAGTCAAAACCCAGGGCTGACGCCAGAGCCTGGGTCCCAACCACTGCCCCCACCGTCCTGCCCCCATCCCGGGCACCCTATGTGCCTTTCCTGCCCGTCAACCCCGGGGAAGCGGCCTGAGGTCGTTCTCCGTCAGGGACGGCTCCTCCCGGGCCTCAGTTTCCCCATTTGTAACCAAGGGACAGCAACTCAAGTCCTCCCTCCTGGCAAGGCTGCGGGGGGTGAGGTGAGGCAGTGGACGTGGGAGCTGTGACCCAAGAAAGTGGAGTTTGCATGGGGGCTGGGCGGGGCGGGTGGGGTATCCCAGGGCCCCCTCCTGTTTGCAGAACCATCACCCCTGCCTCCAGGGCCTTGCTGGGGGGACCGGGAGAGACCGGGTGAGGGTGTCTCGTAGCCTGAAAGGTGCCTTAGGAATTCGTGGAACGAGGTGGGCCAGGTCCTGCGTGCCCTGCTGTCGGCCCCGCTTCGGGGCTTCATTAAGTCACCCACCCACGTGTACCTGGCAAATGGGTGGGCTGGGATTTGAACCTGGTGCCAGGTGCCCACCTGGGCTTTTGTCTCCAGTCACCTCACCGGGGCTGAGGCCCAGAAATGGATGAGGACAGGGCCTGGGGCGCAGCAGGGGCACAGGTCTCTGTTGAAGCCCCTCTGTCCCTTCCCACCTGAGCCCCCAACCTGAGACCTCCTCGGATGGGGGCCAGGGCAGGGTGGGGACCTGCCGTCATACGAGGAGGGGCTGGCCCGTGCCGGCGGGTGCTGGCAGGGGCCCCCCGTGCTCCACAGCTTTTCTCCGAGAGTCAAGGCCACATGGCTCACCTGCTGAACTCGGTCAGTGACGTACTAGACGCCCTGCAGAGGGACCGGGGGCTGGGCCGGCCCCGCGTCAAGGCTGACCTTCAGAGGGCACCTGCCAGGGGATTGCGGCCCCGGGGCTGCGCCAGCGGTGAGTGGGGTGCCCAGCTTTGTACCCCCGTGGTCCCTCCCCCACCCCTCTGATAAGGAAACGCTGTTCCTGTTCGCTCAGGACTTTCTGCAGCCAGGCAGCACGGAGCACCCGACCTGCACCCTTCTGTCGAGCCCTCTCCCGGCCCACTGTGCCCATTTTCCAGATGAGGAAGGCAAGGCTCAGAGAGGGTGCTCACTCACCCAAAGGCACGCAGGGAGTAGCAGAGCCAAGGTCTGCCCCCAAGGCTGGTGCCCTGGGGCCCACATGACCCCGCAGGGTAGACTGACAAATCAGGGAGACCCAGGGACGGAGGGGGGTGGGGAGGGACACGGGTGCCAGGGCACCGCCTTGACTGCATTCCCTGTCGCAGGCCCTCCGCCACGCGACTGCCTGGACGTGCTCCTGAGCGGACAGCAGGAGGATGGCATTTACTCAGTCTTCCCCACACACTACCCTGCCGGCTTCCAGGTCTACTGTGACATGCGCACGGACGGCGGCGGCTGGACGGTGAGTCTCCCGCGCTGCGCGGCCGGCTTCCTCTCGGCCCCGCAGACGCCCAGGCAGGCCGGGGTGACCCAGGGGACTGTGCCCACGAACCTGGCTACTCTGAGCAGCCTCTCACTCAGCCTTCTGCCCTTGGCCCAGGCCTGCCTGTGTGCCCTCTGGCCCCCACAAACCTGCCTCGAATCTCACCCGGGAACGCCACACCCCCAGAAACCTGCACAGGGCAGGTGGAGGCCATGAACTGAGGCCCCGTCACCTGTCCGTGGAGCCACCTTCTGCTCCCCGATCCTCGAGGCTCTGGGAACACAGTGCTTGCCCCGGGAGTGTCGGGCAAGTGGGGGATGGGCTCTGTGACGAAACGGGGCGCCTGTCGCCGATGTGAGTTCAAGGGCGTGTGTAGATGCTGTCTTCTGAGTTACCCGATACGTGATGTGTGTGCCCCCTTTTGGGGGGGGGGGCACACGGCAGAGAGCAGAGACCCCGATGACTTCCTGCCAAAGAGCTGTCGTGACTTCCGTGACTTTCCCGCACCTTCTGGTTCCTGCCTGGGTGGGAAGTAGGAGCCATGGAAGGTCCCCACGGCCAAGGGAGGGCGGGGAGGGGTGGCCATGGGTGGCCCTGAAATCTCCCCGGAGCTGGGAGAAGGGGGCGGAGCAGCGGGGAGAGGCCCCTGGCTGGACCCTCTCAGTAACACTTGTGGACACGGAAATGTGAGCTTCATACATTTTTCCCGTACTCTCCAACTATTATTCACAAGATATTTTAAGATATTCTTCTTATGCTTTTTAAAAGCCATTTAAACATGTTCCAACCATTCTTGGCTCACAAGTCAGGTGAAAACAGGCAGCAGGCAGGCGTTGTCCTGGGGGGCCGTGGTTTGCTGACCCCCCCCCCCCATTCTAGAGCTGGGATAGGAAGTGAGCTTGCTGTCTCTCTCCCACTCAAATCGGTGGCCTTCCAACCCCCTCCTGCGGCTCCGTCTTGGGGGCCGGGCTTCAACAGGGCTGCCACTGGCCATTGGGTGACTTTGTATAAATTAAAAATGCATGTCCTTTCCTTTTGGCACACTGGCGCCCTGGGCTTGGCAAGATGAGTAGGTGTGAGCCTTGCTTCTTGGCCAGACGCCCTAGAGCAGTGAACAACCTATACCACTGTCCCTGGACATCTGCATCCACCCCGAAAGCCGCTCAGCGCCCCCGAAGTCGGCCGTGGTTGGGAGGCCCACGGACAATGAAAGCAGGGCCAGTGAAGCCGACTTTTTAAGGATTCTCGGCCTCACATTTAATTTCAAAAATGGGCAGGTTTTGAGCACCAACTGCGTGCGGGGGGCTGGGGAAGCACAGAGATGGGGAAGGCCCTGCCGCAGTCGTCCCAGACAACTTGGCAACTGCGAGGATTTGGGGGGCAAGAAGTGACGGTAAGCAGAGGTGGGGGAGGCTCTGTGCGAGCTTCCTGGCGAAGGGGGCTTTGCTGATAAGCCTTAAGAGGCCGGCGAAAACACGAAGTGGGAAGGAAAGAGAAGGCTTTCCAGGCAGAGGAAGCAACCTGACAAGGGTCTGGGACTCAGGAGGCACGCAGCCTCTCCAGGAAACAGAGTCAACTGGGGGCCGGGGCATGTGATGAGGTGAGACTGGGGCCAATAACCCAGACTGCGGGGTTTGGGCCGGGCGCCGGGGAGCTATTGAGGGTGCTGGAGAGAGGAAAGACGGCATAAGAACTGTGCCTCCGGAGCTATAACCCGACTGTGCATCCTTGAGCGGGGCAGGGAGAGTGTAGAGCAGGAGGCGGTTCCCTCATGCCGCCGACAAGCCTGTAGCTGAGCCTCTGCCGGAGAGGTCGGGAGCTTGGCGGTTGCGCACTTGGACTCCGGCATCCACAGACGGACCCGGGTGTGGCTCTCGGTCCTGCTGTGTGATCTTGGGGAAGGTACTTAAGTTCTCTGAGCCTCGGCATCCTTAGCTGTAAAATGGGGATACCCACTAGCCTTACTTAGAGGTCTTAACGGCAAGCAACAGGAAATGGCTGATTTAAGCAGGAAAGGAATGTACCGGAAGGAGGCTGGGAGGCCAGAGAAACCAGCTCAGGGCCAGGCAGCCAGGAACGGAGTCCCCCAGAGCTAGCCAGGCATGACCTGGTAGAAAACCCCCTACCCCAGTGCCGCTGGCACGGAGCCCTGGGCACAGCTACACCTGGGCACGGGCACCCCCACCAGGACGGGTCCGGGCCTGGGATGCAGTCTGCGGTTCCTTTCAAGGAGATCCCCAGTGTCCCTGCCTCTTTGCTTCGCCAGCCGTCGAGCCAGCGGCTGTTCTGACTGGTGGGGCCGGGGCCGCGTGCCTACGACCCTCACCGCAAGGGAGACTGAGAAAGCCAGCGGCTGGAGCCTTTAGCTGCCATGGTGGGAGTCATCCCTGCCTCCCCCCAAATCTCAGAAGATGGGGAAGGACGCAGGTTGACTGTGTGCAAGACACTGGCGACCCAATGATGACCGAGCTATGGATGACCCCGCCTCTTACCGAGCTCTTTCCCAAGAGGGCGTCCACCATAGTCCAGGGGACAGTCGTGGGGACCCGAAGCAGGGCACGGGGTCAGCCGTTTCCCAGGGGTCCCCAGATGGGCTCCCAGGTCTCTGCCTTTGGCACCTGGGGCCTCAGGGAGAGGCTGGCAGGACGCCTCCGTTTCTCACCAAGAGGCTTGGTGCCATCTCTGCTGTGCTGATGTTCAGGCAGAGGGGAGCAGGAAGCTTCTCCAGGAAATGCGTGGAGGGACCTGAAGGCGCGGCAGGCCGGACGGGGTCAGCTCTTTTGAAAGGGGTCGGCTCTCCTGAGCTGGTGGCGACAGGGGAGGCCCGAGTGAGGCAGATGGGCACGGGGGCCTGGCGAGTGCGTTCAAGAGGGCAGAGCCGGTGTGAGAGCAGCTGAGGGTCCCCCAAAGACCCGGGGACAGACAGACCCACAAGCCTCTCTTCAAGCTCCGGAGGAGAGCCCTTACGCCTCCCGGATCCGCGTCTGGGGGCTAAAAGCTCTCTTGTTTTCCTAACTCAGAACATCTGAGTTACGGCGCGTGCCTCTGGGAACCCCCTCGGCAGGCAGAGCAGCATCAATGCGACAGCCAGTGCCCAGAAATCAGAGTTAAGGGTTAGGACGGGCTTAATGAAAGACCAAGGAGGCAGCACAGGCGCTTCCTCTCGGGTGGACGTGACGCCAGTGTCCCGGAAAGTCCATCAGGATTTGGGCCGGGAGGAGGGCGACATCCAGGGCCCGGGCTGCAGGGGCCATTACAGGGGAGTCGATGAGCAACGCCAGCCACCCGCCCCAGCCCTCCTGCTCAGACACCTGGATCAGGGGCCCCGCAAGAAAGGCCGCTCTCGGCTGAGAAGTGCTCGTGAGCCCGATAAACGTTAATATCCATTTGGACTTCCGTCAAAAGCAATCTTTGCCCAGATACCTCTGGGCATCTGTCAGGATCACCTCCCTGCCACACGGAATCTCTCGGAAACTCAATTGCTGTTTGGGAAGGAGCCGGCGGCCGTCTCTCTGAACCCGGTACAATCCATCGTCATTAGGCTCCGTGTCTAAGCTGCCAGGCCTCAAGTGCGGACACCGGAGAGCTCTCCCTTGGCGGACGGGGCACCGGGGGCCGCAGCCACAGCCTGCTTCCTGGAGAGACCAGACCCGGCAAGCGTGGGGCTCGGCAGCCCCGTCCGCCTAGGGGCCGCTTCACGGATTATACACCGCTGCCCTGCCTGGTACCCCGCCCACCCAGCCTCATGCAGGTCCGTGGAGCTCACTGTCACACGGTGACTGTCATTTATTCAACCACTGAGCACCAACCACAGGCCAGAGGATTCAACGGCGAGCTCCTGGCCCGGTGGGGGGCTGGGCACAGCAGCTGACTTGCGCGAGGGCCGTAGGGGTGGGGGCCGGGGGCGTGGGGGAGAGCCCCTGACCCAGCCGGGGGCGGCCAAGAGAGGCTTCTGGACGGAGAGGTCCATGCGCTAGGGGATGAGGTGAGAACGGCGTTCCAGGCAGAGCGAAGGTGCACCCGGTGTTGTGCACAGAGGTGGCAGGGCTCGGTCTGGGTCTGCGGGATCTCTGCTCTGCTGGCCTCTGGGGCCGGAGGGGCCAGGGATAGAGGAGGGAGGTTTTGTCCCGAGGGTAGATTGGGCTCCTGCCGCCCTCAGGATTTCCCCAGGTGGGGAGTGGCCCAGAGGAGCTGGGGCCCCGGGCACGGCGAGGGGGGACGCGAGTTCTGCGTGCCCTGTATCGTTACTGCAGGAAGCAGGAACTGCCAGGTGGGAAAGAGGCCACATGTGGCTCCTGGGGGCGAGGAGGCCACAGAGGCAGGTGGACACATGCCACAAGGCCACCTTTGGGCTGATGCGGCCACTGGCCCTGACTGATGAGCCCAAGCCTTCCCCCCACGCTCATCAAAGCCCATAGTGGCCGGGGGCACATGAGGGCATGCTGATTGTCACGGCTGCTCTTGAACTTGACGTGTGCACCCAGCCCCGCCCCCGCCCCTGCCCCTGAGAAGCAGGAGGGAAGGCGGGAGGGAGGGGCCGCTTCCTGCTGGCCCGTGACTCTGGGCAGGGGGCCCAGCCTGGCTGCCCACCATCCGTGTTCCCTCCCCACCGGTCACACGAGTGACCGCTCGCACCTGTGGGGGTGACACGTCACCTCACTGAGCCTTACTTTCTCGTCTGCTAGACGAGGCTAATAGAGCGCCGTTCACGGGGCGGGGGGGGGGGGGGGGGAGAGCGGCAGAGTCCTTCGCAGGCCGTGTCCCTGCGAGGGAGGAGCGGGGTGAGCAGGGGTCCGTGCCGAGCCTCGAGGATTCGTTCCCTGTGAACAGAGGAGCCGTGCTCCCTCCTATAGGATCTTACGGTCCGCGGTGTTTACAAGGGAGGAAGAGTCACCAAAACCGGGGCCGGATGTCCCCATTTGGAAGCTGATGCGTGGGACCAGGCTGGCTGTTTCCAGCTCACCTCCCCCCTGGCCTTGCGAGACTGGGAGGGTCACATCCCCTCTTGGGGCACGCCCCCTTTCTGGTCCGGCCACCAGCGTAGCCCTTGTGTCTTGTGTGGCTGCTTTGCAGGGCCTGGGGAATGGGGTGGCCATGCCCAGGACGCGGGGTGGGCTTGGGGCGTCCCTGCCTCTCTGCCCTGAGGCACAGCCTTGCCCCACCGGGATCTGCCCGTGGCCGTGCTGTCCCTGGGCCTGATCGCCAGACCCTCCCTCGCCTTTGCATAATTACCAACCGGGGGTCACCGAAATCGGGGCCAGTTCAGCCTCCCCTACCTCAGGAACCCGCAGTGGGATCGATCCTGCTCTGCGTTCCCACTGGGATTCACCGCGCGGCCGGCTGCTCCCACCGCCGCGAGCTGAGTGGCCCAAACCCCGTTCTGCACGGTGACCACGCTCTCTGCCAGGCGCTTTCCCGTCGTGTGAGGTCAGCGGCTCAGATATGCCGCTAATTGGCTTTGCTGTGCGAGAAAACTCTCCCCTCCCCACCTGAGCTCCCCAGGCAGGGAGGAAAATCCTTCCCTCACTCGGAAGACATCAAAGGAGCCACCGCGGACACAGCGCCCAGCCCGGGACCCCCGGCCGGGGCGGGGAGGGGGCTGGGCAGCGGGTGTGTGGGACCCTCCGGGGGGCACTGGCTCCTCCCCACTTGGGCTGAGGCTTCGCTAGTCCTCGTGACAGGCCGCGGCGGCTGGGGGACCTGCTGAGACATCCGCGGGCCACCGCGTCCCCAGGCCGCAGCCAGGCTCGGCCGCGGCTCCCCGCTGCCCTGCGGGGTCCTTAGGGCCGCACACGCTAGTAAACGAGCGCGGTGGCTGGCCCCGCGTCCCCTCGAGCCATCTGCCGGGAGAAAGCCTGCCTCCCTCCAGAGCAGTTTGGGTTTGTGAAACTTTGGACGTAAAACGGGGTGCTACACGTGAAGGCTCAGTCTGGTACCTTTCTTTGCGTTTGATAAACAGCAGCTCCCGGCAGCGTTTGCCAGAAGCCGGCAGGCACCGACTGCCAAGCCCGGGAAGCAAGGCAGGGCGCCGAGCCCGGGGATACCACTTCCAGTCGAAAACAAGGAGTGGGCCCGCTTCCTTCTGGGCTCGGCAGCCGGTTCGGAAGGAGAGGGAGGCGATGTCGGGCAGACCCAGCACGGGCGCCCAGTTTACGCGGTCGCTCCACTGCGTCTTCGCTGCAACCCTGCAGGGGCCGCTGGTGGGGCCTGGTTGCAGAGGGGGAAACCGAGGCGCGGAAAAGGTCCGTGACTTGTCCGAGGTCACACGGCCGAGATTCGAACTCCACCCAGCCTCCTGTAGCTGTGCCCTTGCCAGCAAGCCCAGGGAGCATGCTGGGGGCACTGCCCAGAGGTGCCCCCCCCCCCGACCCCCGCGGCCCCCTCTGAAGGGCTGCGTTGCGCGTCCGAGGTCTTTGTTCTTAGAAACAAGAATCCACCTCTGCCACAGCCCCTCCCCGAATCACCTGCTCAGCAGGTCAGGGAGGCTGGAGGACCCCGAAGCCGCCAACCCACAAGATCCTCCTGCCTGTCACTGATTGGTTTTTTCTTTTTAAAAAAATTTTTAACGTTTATTTTCCTTTTGAGAGAGAGGGAGGGGCAGAGAGAGAGGGGGACAGGGGATCTGAAGCGGGCTCTGTGCTGACAGCAGCGAGCCTGATGCGGGGCTCGAACTCGTGAACCGTGGGATCATGACCCGAGCTGAAGTCGATGCTTAACCCGACTGAGCCACCCGGGCGCCCCTATAAAATGATTTCTGCGGCAGCTTCGTCAGAGTCTAGGGAAAATCCCAGGTGCTGCCTCCTGGGGACCCTTCTAAAGTGGCAGAGACAGCCCCGCCCCATCTCATAGGGTTTGGACCCACCCAGCTCCCATCCTTGGGTCTCTCTGACCACCTGCCAAGACCCTGCTCAGTGTGCGGTTCGGCTGAGCATCTCCTACTCCGGGAAGCCCTCCTGGAACCCACCCCAGCCTGATCGCCCCAGCCGGCCTGCCCGTGAGCCCAGCCACAGCACGCGGGGCCCGGGACGGCGAGGCTTTCATTCCGCAGCACAGAGACGCCAAGACTTAGGTGGGCACACGGCTGGAGCCCCGGTGGAACTTGGTCTCCTGGATGCCAGCCCAGGGCGCTTCCTGGGGCTGGCCCAGCTTAGCCACGCCAGGTGGGCTCCCGGGCCTGGGGCACCCCCTCCGCTTTGAGGACCCCCCACTCTGCACAGCTCACCACCTTCACCTTCTCCCCTGCCATATGGGAGCGCAAAGCCTCCCCTCCCCGGCTGAGGTGGGGACGGCTGTGGCCGTCCGTGAGGGCAGGGCCGGTGCTGGGGGGACCACGGAGCCAGGCTTGGGCGCCCAGGACAAAGGAGCCCATCTGTCTCCCGGCGGAGACAAACGCGGGACGGTCGGCCACTCCGCTCGGCCTCCACCGCCCCAAGGGCAGCGGCTCCTTCCTTTGGAACCACCCGGTACCATCTGCGGGACCGTGTGGGCCCAGCCCTCCCTTGGCAAAGCCCCCCAAGCGGCACTTGGAGGACACGCCGGGCGGCAGGCACTGGCTTCTGAGAATCCGCATCGAGAAAACACGCTCTGTCTGCCTCCGTGTCACCTGCTGGAGGGGCCGAGCGACGGCGAGCGTCCAGCATCGGTCACTTTGCGGCTGCAACTCAAGGGAGACGCGCCCGGGAGCCGGGCCACCGAAGATTTTAGCCTTGAAGTTACTCTGTTTCCCTACCTTTTTCCCCTTTGGCGGGGGAGCGGGTGGCAATTCACGTCCTACTGGCGGGACAGACAGGCAGGAAGCGGATACGTCCATCTTTTACGCGCTCCCTCTTCGCGTCTTCCCATCTGGCTGATCCTTGCTCTGTAATCGAAGGCCTCCTGCCTGGTGACAGCCGTCCACCCAGCGTCCCTGAAGTCCAGCTTGCGGCTCAGCCTGGGACCCCGAGTCCGAGAAAGCCTACTCCTGGGAAGTCTGGAGAGCCAGCGGTCTGGCCTGGCGCACGCCTGGAACTCGCCGGCCCCCGTGGCGCTGTAATTGGCTTGAAGGCGAGGCCGGGGGGCCGAGTCTGAGATCCTGGCCGGTGCCGTCGCTCAGTGTTTTGAGCCAAGGAGTAAGGACAGCCCGTGGCAGAGGCCAGCAACGTCCAGAGCCGTGCTTCTCAGACTGCGGGCCGTGATCTCTCGGCCGGTGGCGAGATCAATTGAACGGTTTGTGATCGATACTACTTTTTAAATCAAACAGAGTGTAATACATTAGGACAGGATAGAAAATATTAGCGCCCATCCGTCTTACTAAGGGCAAGTATCATTCCAGGAAGGTTTGGTTTCTGATACAAACGCCTGTGGGTGTGCGCCTCGTCACGTAAACCGCGCCTCCCGGGGTCGTGGCCATGAAGTCTTTTTTTTTTTTTTTTGGAAATTTTTTTTTTTAAAATTTATTTATTTTTGAGACAGGGAGAGACAGAGCATGAACAGGGGAGGGTCAGAGAAAGAGGGAGACACAGAATCCGAAACAGGCTCTGGGCTCTGAGCTGTCCGCACGGAGCCCGACGCGGGGCTCGAACTCACGGACCGCGAGATCATGACCTGAGCCAAAGTCGGCCGCTCAACCGACCGAGCCACCCAGGCGCCCCAATCGTGGTCATGAAGTCTTAACCGCAGACCCTCCTCGCGGATGTGTCTGGGCCCTTCGAGGATCATGATTCATTACGCCTGCGGTTAAAGCGTTCTCGCTGGCACACAATTGCTGTGGCTTCTAAGCTGGTGCAGACCTAAACCGTCCGTCGGGGACGTCTGCCACTCTTGTTTGATGGCAGTGTGGTTTCCCCGGGGGCAGGGCGGCCCGTGCTCACCCACCGATGGTGCAGCCGGGCCGAGCCCAGCAGCGCTCCGGCCTGTTACTGGCACCTGGAAAGAGGGGCTGAGAACAGGGTTTGGAGGTCGGCTCTCTGGAGGGAGACAGTTCTGGCCAGCGGCAAATAAGAGTGACGTGGGTGGGTAGGACTTTGGCCCCTGGGTGTCCAGCCTGGCCTTGGGCTGGGGTGTGAGGTGTGGGTCAGACTGCCCACTCCATGCTCACGGCTGCCTGGCTTCTGTCCGCTGTAGGGACGAGGGGGTCGGGGGACAGGATTCGGTAAACAAGCGTGTGCTCAGTGAGGACTCAACCCCGGCACCTGCTGTGGCGGACGCTCGACACCAGCTCATCTTGGGCGCCCTGCCCCCCACCTCTTCGATCAGTCCTGCTTCAGGGGAGGGTGGGTGAGGGGCATGGAGGAGGGCACCTGTTGGGATGAGCACCGGGTGTTGTATGGAAACCAATTTGACGATACATTTCATATTTAAAAGACCAGTCCTGCTTCCCGCGTGGGAGGGGGGTCCCCTGTGTCCCGCAGCCGTCAGGGAGGTGCTCAGTGGAACATCTGAATGGATGAGGGAGGCGTGCGGGTGGGCTGCTGGATGGCCCAGGAAGGACATGCGTAGGGGGCAAGTCTGGAAGGAAGAGCAGGGCATTCCTGGGGCAGGGGCTGCGGAAGAGGGGCAGAGGGAGGCCCGACGGCCAGGCCTGGGTCTCCATGCGGCCATTCTCCTGCAGCGGGCATGCACCGAGCCCCGACCGTGTGCCAGGCCCCGAGCGTCTTCTCCGTGGACCGCCACGGTCCATGGGGGAGGTGCTGCTGTGACCCCCACTTATACAGAAGGAAACTGAGGCTCAGAGAGGTGCAGTAATGGCCAGCGCTCTAGGTGGTGGGGCCCAGGTCCCCACCATCCCGCCCCCCGCCCCCGGCCCCCCGTCTCCCCGGCCCCCGACTCCCTCCTCCCGCAGAAACGGGCTCCCCCCTGCCTTCTGCCTTCTGGAGGCTTCTCAGGGGAGCGTCTGAGCTTCTGCCAGGATTAAGCCTTTCAAAGGGCGCGTGCTCAGGGTCCCAATCCGGCCCGTCAATACCCGCTGCCCACCACCTCTCAGATCTCTCCGAGCCTGATCGAATTTCCTTCCCCAGCCAGTCCCTTCTGAGCATTTCCACCTGTCGGGGCCGGGCCAGGTTTGAGGTAGCGAAGCCACTCCCTGACGTCACGGCTGCCCAAACGCCGTGACTGACGGGTCCCCACGGGCAGGGGCAGAGCAGGAGGCCAAGCTCACGGCAGATGATGCGCCCGGGCGGTTCCGGGCGACCGAAATCAGGCTGCTTAGTAATGAATCCGGCAGGCTGCTGGTGCCGCAGCCAAATCTCTAACACCTCGCACGCGGTACAGATGGAGGCGGGGGGGGGGGCGGCGGGGGAGCGGGTGCTGCCTCGGCAAACAAGCAAGAAAAAGGCTTGTTACACAGAACGAGTTGGAAGGG